>NW_024745924.1:0-15065 GCF_018991925.1 Homarus americanus
CTTTCACGTGACTGAGGACCAGCCAGCGTCGCGTCTCTCCAAGGCGCTAGCTTAGGCCTACGTGACATATTTTCTGCCTAACTAATAACTCCTTGGGACACCCGTAACATTATTCAGACTGATAAACGATCTATAATAATTCCAAATTCAATAATAGTCCCTTAACTTCATGAATCGCATCATTATTAATTCGGCAAAGTATATTTAATATCATATAGGACTAGTTCCACAACCTCCCACTATGTGCGGGGAGAGCTCTCTTCCCTCAGACGACCTTGAAAGCTCAGTATCGCCAATGGCGCGGCATTTGAAATTACTCTGAAATTTCTGAATATTACACACACACACATATATATATATATATATATATATATATATATATATATATATATATATATATATATATATATATATATATATATATATATATATATATATATCATGTAAATCCACAATGAAAAAGTGGATAAGATAAATCTTGATAAAATCACACAGGAAAATTTAAACAACGGAGCACCTTAGCTTTCGTCTTTATTCAAGACATCTTCAGAGGCCTCTGAAGATGTGACATATATATATATATATATATATATATATATATATATATATATATATATATATATATATATATATATATATATATATACAGTCGTGAACAGAAGTCCTGTCACCCCCTTTGCTGCTCCACGAACCCTGAGATTCAGACTCATGAATCCGAAGCATTTATGGGCAGAATAATGCACCAGTGTCTACTGCTTCGGGTTCATGAGTCTGAATCTCTTGGTTCGCGGAACAGCACAAGGGGCGAGAGGACTTCTGTTCACGACTGTACATATATTCGTATTTGCTCTTGCTGTCAAATTCTATCTGATGCAAAATTTCATCCACACTTTTTCAATGTCGGTCATGTTGTTCACGTAATGACTGGCCTGTCATGCGTTATTGTCGAAAACTATGACCTTCAAGTTCTTCAAAATGCAATATAATTCATATATGTTATTAAAGTATTTGAGTATTATGACAACCTTTTCAGAACTATCAATTAACTCACTGTATATGATGATTTAATCCCTTGAATGATATGACATAACCCCTTGAGTACAAATTTTTAACCTTACAAATTAATGTTTTCATACGTGACCCATTTTTTTTCAAGTGTTGTTCAAGAATACATAGACGAATATATATTGAATCTAAACAAAACAAAACGAAAGAGGAGCACCAACAGGTCGGTCTTCTCTCTCACTCCCTCCCCCAACAGAAAAAAATAAAGTTTTAAAAAGTGAAAGGGAGAGTTGAAACGAAAGTTATGTTCCCCACAACCTCTTGTCTGTAGCAACTAACACTTTATACCTCGTCTCGTGTGCTGTAGTTGTTGATTACACTGGTTCACCACACCTAGGAAAAAAACGAGCACAGAAGTAACCCTTATATTCCTCATTACATAACATTAATTATGTTTAGTGTAATTTACTATTCTGATATAGTTATTATTTCCAGATTAATTAAAATATTATTGATTGTTCCCCAGAAATATTTATTTTTCCTGATTGCGTCACATACATATTCAAGAAAACTTAACTATTTTCCGTTATGGTTTAAGTCTTGTTTTCCTGGATTACGTCTCAGAGATAATCGATAATAGGATCCTAAACACTTGTCCCCGTAAAGATGTTTTATTTTCCTATTTTACCACATAGAATGATAGGAATTTTTTTCAATCATGATCAGCTTCCCAGATAGAGTTGGTTTCACACTACCTCTCAGAAATTCTTACAAAAACAAAAGCATTACCTATTCCTTTGTTATATTTGCCAGTTTTCCCGATTCTCACATACATATTAACAATGAAAAGATTCAAATTAGACGTTTATATTTGTTTTTCTCCTTTTCTTCTGGTTCCCTCATTCGCAGAGAACCAGAGAGGGAAGATGAGATATTCTATGGTTATTATATCAGACTTCTTTAACCAACCGTATTGTTGTCACACCCGTTCACCTGTATGACAATGTTAAGGGGAAGTTGTCATTCACGTTTGTTTATAAATCTTGGGTTGTTTATTCTCTCTATCCATAGTTAAAGGTTGTTTACTGTGGCCATTGAAGTTTGCAAGTTATAGTGGCCATTGCTGTGTCCAAGTTAAGGCTCCTTCACTGTGGCCATCGATGTTTTCAAGTTATAGTGGCCATTGATGTGTCCAAGTTAAGGCTCCTTCACTGTGGTCATTGATGTTTCCAGGTTAAGGGTCCATTATTGTGGCCATTGATGTTCCCAAGTTAAGGCTCCTTTACTATGGCCATTGATGTTTTCGAGTCACTGTGGCCATTGATGTTTCCAAGTTGAGGGCTCCCCACTACACCCTATATAATGTGTCCCATCCAAACACTCTTCACTGTAGAACACTTAAGATTCATAATGAGTCACTCTCATCTCACCATCATTTAGGGGTCTCTTATTCTCCTGGGAGCAATGTTGAAAAGCGTTTCTACAAGTATCTTGTGGTCAGAATTGAAATAAGGTCTCCCGTGTGTGTGTTGCCTTTAGAACTTTGTCCACATTGTGAATGATGGTTATTATTATTATTGTTGTTGTTGTTGCTGTTACATTTAATAAAATAACACACTTTACAAATTAACCTACAGTTTATTTATCGGTCACCTAAAAACCGAGAAAGAGTCGCCCCAGCCTAAGAAGAATAACATAACTGGAGTCCAACTCGGCGCAAACTACACCAGAATACCTCCCACCTCTTCCCACTCACCACCAAACTCTTGCCTGGATTAGTCGCGCGTTGGTCTCGGAAGCAGGAAAGAAAACAGAAAATCGGTGTTTATGACGTCAGAAACCTTCATTTTCTGGGCTAAGCCTGTTAGAAGGGACGGGGAACTTTTTTGGGTATTAGTCCAAAAAATTTTTGAGTAAAATGAAATTACCCCCAAACTTCAAAGTACACTAGTGCACTAAACAAAAACAAGCCAATTTGCTTCTAAAATTGTTGGATATGGTATGTATATATACAAAAAATTCAAATTAAAAATTTTTTTTATTGGATCCATTTTCATGGAGAAATAAAAAAGGCCACACATTCTGGCATAAGAATAGCACACAAACAAAATTAATAAAAAGGATTGGAGAACTGAAGAATTTCATTCAATTCATCTCCACTATATTTTGGAAAAATGATGCGGTTTCATTTTTGATACAACAGCATCAAAATCAGAGCTTTTTGATGTCACAGCAACTTGGATGCTGTCTTCAGGGTCCAAGCGATTTCTATACTTTGTTTTCAATTTCACAATGGTAGAAAATCCTTGTTCACAAAGGTAGGTTGTTGCAAAAGGCAGCAGCATTTTAGTCGCTTCCACATGTGCAATTTTAAAAGCCTTTGCAGCTCTTGATATCCAAAAAGACGAGAGATCTGCCTTGTTCTGAAATTCCATGCGTGCTTCACTGTTGGAGCGAAGTTCAAGAAGCGCCTCTGCCAATCCTTCAGGCTCTTCAGGCACATCTACAAGTTTACAGTTAAAGGGATTCACAACCCAACTGACAGTATGTGAATCAAGCTCTGGAAAGTAATCAGAGAACCTTTGTTTGAGTTTGGTCAGGTGCCTTGTAACTGACTCCTTGATGTCACCAAGACGTCACTCACCATGCCAAAGAAAACGTTTTTTAACAATGCAGAGTAAACTCGAGTAAACTGAGGTGCTGATGGAAGTGTCTCTCATACCGCATGCATTACCCCCAAAACTTTTAGATTTACCCCATTTGGGGTAATTTACCCCTGTACCCCGACCTCTGTACAGTTAGATGGAGTGTGCTGTTGATAGGAGGAAAACCCTTCAACCACAAACTCGACGCCCAGGGTTCGACAATATTACAGGCATGAGCGATCAATGTCCTGTTGTTGCATGAGGTATTGCAAACCTTTCTGAGTTGTTGTTTTTTGTCCCTTTCCGTAACCCTCTCCACGTCACGTTGCGTCACACCTTTCCTCTACATTGATCAAATTGCGTCAGCACCTTCCTACAACATCCGTCACGTTGCGTCACTCTTCCCCTCTATATTTGTCATGTTGCGTCAGACCATTCGTTATGTTGAGTCACACCTTCCTTCTAAATCCACCACGTTGTGTCACACCATTCCCTTACATTCGTCACGCTGCATCACATCTTCCCCTTACATCCATCATGCGTCACACCTTCCCTAAACATCCGTCATGTTACGCAACACCATTCATCACGGTTCGTTGAGTTGTGAAGAATAGATGCAACCCTTGACAATTATCGATCGTTGTAAACATATCTCTCTCCCTCTCTCTCTCTCTCTTTAACATTCAAGAATCAAAAATACTCATTGGATGCAGTCTGGCCATCAGCTGGTGACACAGACAGCAAAGAGACACCCCCCCCCCACCAAAAAAAAAACAGTCTGAGAAAAATTATAGTCGTTTCCAGCAAGAGGAAACACCCCTGTAAATCACTAGGCGGCAATCCCCCCCCCCCAAAACCCCTCCTTTGCCTCGTCCACCCACTAAGCGGAAAGTTGCCAGGCGGAGTGAAGGTTTAGTGTGGTGGAGACTGAACGAGTAGTGCTGGGGCCGTTGTTATTATTTTTTTGTCAACATTTGTGTTTGTTATTGTTGGTTGGGGTCAGGTTGTGCGTGTGTGTGAGTTAAGGTGAATAGCAACAATGTACTAGTAAATTTAAGCACTGTTGCACACACACACACACAGTGCAAACAGGCACTAGTCGATCCATAAGTTACCATGATGAGATGTATCAAGTGAAACATTTATATGGAGCAAGTAACAAGATTACTAGATTACAAGATGTTGTAACCGCTAGATTAAGGTTAGGATATAAGTACCTTTGGCAGTATGTTCCTCAAGCAGATGTAAACAAAACTAAATGTAAAGAGTGTGGCCATACATATGGCCACACACTTGAACACTACGTCCTCGACTGTGTGAAGATAGAACCTTTTAGGGACAGGTCCATGCACACTGAGTGAAATGGCCCAACACTTTATCTCTAATGGCAAGATAGCCGACATATTAAGATTGTATCCACTTTTTTGCACTTAGTAACTATATCAATTCTCATGTACAGAACCAAATACACAATGTGCTTGAATACCTCTCACGTAAATGTGAATAACAAAGTGTGAGGCCAGACATACTGCCTCACACGCCTGTACTCACGCATTTGTGAATAATTTACCCTTTATGTATAGAACTAAACAAATAATGTAAATGAAATACTGTGTAACATTCAGTGCCAAAATATCCTGACAACGGGGGTTAATTATTATGAACCTTTGTAAACTCTACTCTGTAATCCTTTTGCGCTACCGCTCACAGGATGAGTGTGGAGTGCACAATAAAGTAGCCGCTGTAAGCGGCAAAATCAAAATCAATCACACACAAAACCCTAAAATGTGCTGAACGTTGATTGGCTGCACTATGCTAGGCTACTTATCGCTAATTGGTTGAGCCCGGGTAGGGAAATTAGCTTCCATTGGCTGATATTCTCTGGCAATATGCTTGGTCCAGCGCCCTCCAGTATCGGTCGTAAACCCAGATAGCCATAGGACTCAAATCTGCACTGGGTCTAGAAATTTAAAGCTAACAAAGCCACAGTTTAGTAAAGAATCATATTATCATGTTCCTCTCATTAATATGTTAACAATAATCAGTGTGTTTGATATTCTGCATATTAGTGTGTTTCACCATGGCGTTTGATTCCTCTGTCAATATTTTAGGTGCAGTATTGAAGTGAGAATACTTAAAGGTTTGATTTTGTTGTGAATTAATCAGTCTTGATCATTATATATCATTAAAAAGTCACTCTGGTTTGATGTATTAGTCTTTTACATGGGTGGCTGCCTATGTAAAATAGGCATGCATGCATATATATATATATATATATATATATATATATATATATATATATATATATATATATATATATATATATACAAATATAAATGTAGGTATATTATATATTGAAGATGTGAATTACACAAGCCTTGCTTTCACGTGACTGAGGACCAGCCAGCGTCACGTCTCTCCAAGGCGCTAGCTTAGGCCTACGTGACATATTTTCTGCCTAACTAATAACTCCTTGGGACACCCATAACATTATTCAGACTGATAAACGATCTATAATAATTCCAAATTCACTAATAGTCCCTTAACTTCATGAATCGCATCATTATTAATTCGGCAAAGTATATTTAATATCATATAGGCCTAGTTCCACAACCTCCCACTATGTGCTGGGAGAGCTCTCTTCCCTCAGACGACCTTGAAAGCTCAGTATCGCCAATGGCGCGGCATTTGAAATTACTCTGACATTTCTGAATATTACACACATATATCAATATATATATATATATATATATATATATATATATATATATATATATATATATATATATATATATATATATATATATATATATATATATATATATATATATATATATATATATATATATCATGATAAAATCCACAATGAAACACGTGATAATCTTTATTCAAGACATCTTCAGAGGCCTCTGAAGATGTCTTGAATAAAGACGAAAGCAAGGTGCCGTTGTTTCATTTTCCGTGTGATTTTATCATATATATATATATATATATATATATATATATATATATATATATATATATATATATATATATATACATATATATATATATATATATATGTATATATATATATATATATATATATATATATATATATATATATATATATATATATATATATACAGTCGTGAACTGTCACTGTCACCCCCTTTGCTGCTCCACGAACCCTGAGATTCAGACTCATGAATCCGAAGCATTTATGGGCAGAATAATGCATCAGTGTCTACTGCTTCGGGTTCATGAGTCTGAATCTCTTGGTTCGCGGAACAGCACAAGGGGCGAGAGGACTTCTGTTCACGACTGTACATATATTCGTATTTGCTCTTGCTGTCAAATTCTATCTGATGCAAAATTTCATCCACACTTTTCCAATGTCGGTCATGTTGTTCACGTAATGACTGGCCTGTCATGCGCTATTGTCGAAAACTATGACCTTCAAGTTCTTCAAAATGCAATATAATTCATATATGTTATTAAAGTATTTGAGTATTATGACAACCTTTTCAGAACTATCAATTAACTCACTGTATATGATGATTTAATCCCTTGAATGATATGACATAACCCCTTGAGTACAAATTTTTAACCTTACTAATTAATGTTTTCATACGTGACCCATTTTTTTTCAAGTGTTGTTCAAGAATACATAGACGAATATATATTGAATCTAAACAAAACAAAACGAAAGAGGAGCACCAACAGGTCGGTCTTCTCTCTCACTCCCTCCCCCAACAGAAAAAAATAAAGTTTTAAAAAGTGAAAGGGAGAGTTGAAACGAAAGTTATATTCCCCACAACCTCTTGTCTGTAGCAACTAACACTTTATACCTCGTCTCGTGTGCTGTAGTTGTTGATTACACTGGTTCACCACACCTAGGAAAAAAACGAGCACAGAAGTAACCCTTATATTCCTCATTACATAACATTAATTATGTTTAGTGTAATTTACTATTCTGATATAGTTATTATTTCCAGATTAATTAAAATATTATTGATTGTTCCCCAGAAATATTTGTTTTTCCTGATTGCGTCACATACATATTCAAGAAAACTTAACTATTTTCCGTTATGGTTTAAGTCTTGTTTTCCTGGATTACGTCTCAGAGATAATCGATAATAGGATCCTAAACACTTGTCCCCGTAAAGATGTTTTATTTTCCTATTTTACCACATAGAATGATAGGAATTTGTTTCAATCATGATCAGCTTCCCAGATAGAGTTGGTTTCACACTACCTCTCAGAAATTCTTACAAAAACAAAAGCATTACCTATTCCTTTGTTATATTTGCCAGTTTTCCCGATTCTCACATACATATTAACAATGAAAAGATTCAAATTAGACGTTTATATTTTTTTTTCTCCTTTTCTTCTGGTTCCCTCATTCGCAGAGAACCAGAGAGGGAAGATGAGATATTCTATGGTTATTATATCAGACTTCTTTAACCAACCGTATTGTTGTCACACCCGTTCACCTGTATGACAATGTTAAGGGGAAGTTGTCATTCACGTTTGTTTATAAATCTTGGGTTGTTTATTCTCTCTATCCATAGTTAAAGGTTGTTTACTGTGGCCATTGATGTTTGCAAGTTATAGTGGCCATTGCTGTGTCCAAGTTAAGGCTCCTTCACTGTGGCCATCGATGTTTTCAAGTTATAGTGGCCATTGATGTGTCCAAGTTAAGGCTCCTTCACTGTGGTCATTGATGTTTCCAGGTTAAGGGTCCATTATTGTGGCCATTGATGTTCCCAAGTTAAGGCTCCTTTACTATGGCCATTGATGTTTTCGAGTCACTGTGGCCATTGATGTTTCCAAGTTGAGGGCTCCCCACTACACCCTATATAATGTGTCCCATCCAAACACTCTTCACTGTAGAACACTTAAGATTCATAATGAGTCACTCTCATCTCACCATCATTTAGGGGTCTCTTATTCTCCTGGGAGCAATGTTGAAAAGCGTTTCTACAAGTATCTTGTGGTCAGAATTGAAATAAGGTCTCCCGTGTGTGTGTTGCCTTTAGAACTTTGTCCACATTGTGAATGATGGTTATTATTATTATTGTTGTTGTTGTTGCTGTTACATTTAATAAAATAACACACTTTACAAATTAACCTACAGTTTATTTATCGGTCACCTAAAAACCGAGAAAGAGTCGCCCCAGCCTAAGAAGAATAACATAACTGGAGTCCAACTCGGCGCAAACTACACCAGAATACCTCCCACCTCTTCCCACTCACCACCAAACTCTTGCCTGGATTAGTCGCGCGTTGGTCTCGGAAGCAGGAAAGAAAACAGAAAATCGGTGTTTATGACGTCAGAAACCTTCATTTTCTGGGCTAAGCCTGTTAGAAGGGTCGGGGAACTTTTTTGGGTATTAGTCCAAAAAAATTTTGAGTAAAATGAAATTACCCCCAAACTTCAAAGTACACTAGTGCACTAAACAAAAACAAGCCAATTTGCTTCTAAAATTGTTGGATATGGTATGTATATATACAAAAAATTCAAATTAAAAATAATGTTTATTGGATCCATTTTCATGGAGAAATAAAAAAGGCCACACATTCTGGCATAAGAATAGCACACAAACAAAATTAATAAAAAGGATTGGAGAACTGAAGAATTTCATTCAATTCATCTCCACTATATTTTGGAAAAATGATGCGGTTTCATTTTTGATACAACAGCATCAAAATCAGAGATTTTTGATGTCACAGCAACTTGGATGCTGTCTTCAGGGTCCAAGCGATTTCTATACTTTGTTTTCAATTTCACAATGGTAGAAAATCCTTGTTCACAAAGGTAGGTTGTTGCAAAAGGCAGCAGCATTTTAGTCGCTTCCACATGTGCAATTTTAAAAGCCTTTGCAGCTCTTGATATCCAAAAAGACGAGAGATCTGCCTTGTTCTGAAATTCCATGCGTGCTTCACTGTTGGAGCGAAGTTCAAGAAGCGCCTCTGCCAATCCTTCAGGCTCTTCAGGCACATCTACAAGTTTACAGTTAAAGGGATTCACAACCCAACTGACAGTATGTGAATCAAGCTCTGGAAAGTAATCAGAGAACCTTTGTTTGAGTTTGGTCAGGTGCCTTGTAACTGACTCCTTGATGTCACCAAGACGTCACTCACCATGCCAAAGAAAACGTTTTTTAACAATGCAGAGTAAACTCGAGTAAACTGAGGTGCTGATGGAAGTGTCTCTCATACCGCATGCATTACCCCCAAAACTTTTAGATTTACCCCATTTGGGGTAATTTACCCCTGTACCCCGACCTCTGTACAGTTAGATGGAGTGTGCTGTTGATAGGAGGAAAACCCTTCAACCACAAACTCGACGCCCAGGGTTCGACAATATTACAGGCATGAGCGATCAATGTCCTGTTGTTGCATGAGGTATTGCAAACCTTTCTGAGTTGTTGTTTTTTGTCCCTTTCCGTAACCCTCTCCACGTCACGTTGCGTCACACCTTTCCTCTACATTGATCAAATTGCGTCAGCACCTTCCTACAACATCCGTCACGTTGCGTCACTCTTCCCCTCTATATTTGTCATGTTGCGTCAGACCATTCGTTATGTTGAGTCACACCTTCCTTCTAAATCCACCACGTTGTGTCACACCATTCCCTTACATTCGTCACGCTGCATCACATCTTCCCCTTACATCCATCATGCGTCACACCTTCCCTAAACATCCGTCATGTTACGCAACACCATTCATCACGGTTCGTTGAGTTGTGAAGAATAGATGCAACCCTTGACAATTATCGATCGTTGTAAACATATCTCTCTCCCTCTCTCTCTCTCTCTTTAACATTCAAGAATCAAAAATACTCATTGGATGCAGTCTGGCCATCAGCTGGTGACACAGACAGCAAAGAGACACCCCCCCCCCACCAAAAAAAAAACAGTCTGAGAAAAATTATAGTCGTTTCCAGCAAGAGGAAACACCCCTGTAAATCACTAGGCGGCAATCCCCCCCCCCCAAAACCCCTCCTTTGCCTCGTCCACCCACTAAGCGGAAAGTTGCCAGGCGGAGTGAAGGTTTAGTGTGGTGGAGACTGAACGAGTAGTGCTGGGGCCGTTGTTATTATTTTTTTGTCAACATTTGTGTTTGTTATTGTTGGTTGGGGTCAGGTTGTGCGTGTGTGTGAGTTAAGGTGAATAGCAACAATGTACTAGTAAATTTAAGCACTGTTGCACACACACACACACAGTGCAAACAGGCACTAGTCGATCCATAAGTTACCATGATGAGATGTATCAAGTGAAACATTTATATGGAGCAAGTAACAAGATCACTAGATTACAAGATGTTGTAACCGCTAGATTAAGGTTAGGATATAAGTACCTTTGGCAGTATGTTCCTCAAGCAGATGTAAACAAAACTAAATGTAAAGTGTGTGGCCATACATATGGCCACACACTTGAACACTACGTCCTCGACTGTGTGAAGATAGAACCTTTTAGGGACAGGTCCAAGCACACTGAGTGAAATGGCACAACACTTCATCTCTAATGGCAAGATAGCCGACATATTAAGATTGTATCCACTTTTTTGCACTTAGTAACTATATCAATTCTCATGTACAGAACCAAATACACAATGTGCTTGAATACCTCTCACGTAAATGTGAATAACAAAGTGTGAGGCCAGACATACTGCCTCACACGCCTGTACTCACGCATTTGTGAATAATTTACCCTTTATGTATAGAACTAAACAAATAATGTAAATGAAATACTGTGTAACATTCAGTGCCAAAATATCCTGACAACGGGGGTTAATTATTATGACCCTTTGTAAACTCTACTCTGTAATCCTTTTGCGCTACCGCTCACAGGATGAGTGTGGAGTGCACAATAAAGTAGCCGCTGTAAGCGGCAAAATCAATCACACACAAAACCCTAAAATGTGCTGAACGTTGATTGGCTGCACTATGCTAGGCTACTTATCGCTAATTGGTTGAGCCCGGGTAGGGAAATTAGCTTCCATTGGCTGATATTCTCTGGCAATATGCTTGGTCCAGCGCCCTCCAGTATCGGTCGTAAACCCAGATAGCCATAGGACTCAAATCTGCACAGGGTCTAGAAATTTAAAGCTAACAAAGCCACAGTTTAGTAAAGAATCATATTATCATGTTCCTCTCATTAATATGTTAACAATAATCAGTGTGTTTGATATTCTGCATATTAGTGTGTTTCACCATGGCGTTTGATTCCTCTGTCAATATTTTAGGTGCAGTATTGAAGTGAGAATACTTAAAGGTTTGATTTTGTTGTGAATTAATCAGTCTTGATCATTATATATCATTAAAAAGTCACTCTGGTTTGATGTATTAGTCTTTTACATGGGTGGCTGCCTATGTAAAATAGGCATAGATATATATATATATATATATATATATATATATATATATATATATATATATATATATATATATATATACACAGTAAATCACTGTAGGTGCGCAGTCTGTACTCACCCTTGAAGATGTGAATTACACGAAAGCGCTTGGGAACTTCGTGTTTTCTTCTTTCCTTGTGGTTATCATCTATATAAATATATATATATATATATATATATATATATATATATATATATATATATATATATATATATATATATAAATATATATATATATATAAATATAAATATATATAAATATAAATATATATATATAAATATATAAATATAAATATATATATAAATATATATATATATAAATATAGTGAGCTTTGTCAGATCAAACTAGCGCCAGTAGAAAAACATACACCTATGAGATCGGTGTTTGTAAATATGAGACTATGTTAGCGCCCCAGGGATTATCTTTGATACCACACGTGATGTTGCTGTCTATATGTGACATCAGTCTCTGTGATGAAGCTTTGGTCTTGGCGGGAGGTGTAATGACTGATTGTCAGACCAAAGCTTACAGCCCAGAATTATGTCACATATAACAACAAGTACACCACAGACCTCGTGGTACCACCACATTCCAGGTTGACACACCTCAGGTCGACCCTAATGACGTGAGCCGGTGACCTACAACCGCACCTAGCCAAGACACCTGGCCAGGACCACACCTGCACACAATTATCCAGATCAAACCAGTTTAGTGTTAATTGTTAGAGGTCAGAAGCCGGCTGGGCCGACCCCATATAAAGGCCCTACAGTCCCGTCCACGGGCATTCAATATTCCATTACCATTCTGATATCATTCTGATCCTGGTTGTCATTTGAACATTCTGAGGAGACGCTCATTACTCTGGAGATTCTCAGAGTCAAGCTCACCCTCTCCCCAGGTCGGGAAGGGGACTTCCCGACCAGACCCCAGCTAAGCAGAAGCCTCTCATAGGAGGCAGCCCAGCCAGCACTCACTGGGCCTACGTCAGGGTACACGTGAGTCTTGTCAGAACGTCCTAGGGTGAGTTACCTACTGTGGGAAGTGTATTCACTCAGGTGTGTCCGAGAGTCAGTGTCAAGTAACGTAAAGCATGATGTGTTAGTACCCCGATATAATAGTGATATTAATGTGTCCATGTCATTGAGTGAAGTAATAAATAGTTGTATCAAGAGGTGTTTAACAAGTTGTCCCTTTAAGAAGTGATATGTGTATTGACATACGAGATAAGATAAGCGTAGTGACGCTGTGCAAATAACATCCAGGCCACGCTACCAAGTTTCCTATCTTTACATCTCTACTCTCTAGTCTTACTTATTTATATTCTTCCTCTCATTGTGTTTATGTCGCATTACATATATATATATATATATATATATATATATATATATATATATATATATATATATATATATATATATATATATATATATATATATAAATCACTGTAGGTGCGCAGTCTGTACTACCCTTGAAGATGTGAATTACAATGAAAGCGCTTAGGAACTTCTGTGTTTCTTCTTTCCATGTGGTTATCATCATATATATATATATATATATATAAATATATATATATATAAATATATATATATAAATATATAAGTATATATATATAAATATATATAAATATATATATATATAAATATATAAATATATATATATATAAATATATATAAATATATATATATATAAATATATAAATATATATATATATAAATATATAAATATATATATATCAATATATAAATATATATATATCAATATATAAATATATATATAAATATATAAATATATATATAAATATATAAATATATATATATATATATATATATATATATATATATATATATATATATATATATATATATATATATAAATATATAAATATATATATATAAATATATATATATAAATATATATATATAAATATATATATATAAATATATATATATATATATATATATATATATATAAATATACATATATATATATATATATATAGTTACGCCGTCTCTTAATTTACTTAAATATCCAGGTTCTAGGCGTAACCAAACAAAAAAGGTGAAGTAAATTTAAAGGGAATAAAAATAAATAAAGTAAACCTTTAAGAATTTAATTAAATATTAACACAATAAAAAGCCTCGTAGGCTATCACAACAAATTGATTCACCATCGAAACTTTTAAGACACAAATGATACTAACATCGAGACATCAAAAGAATAATAATAAAGCATTGGATTACGTTAACACTGCATAAGCATATAAAAACTAACACTGAAATTAACTAACGTGAAACAACACTGAATTACTTAAATGTAACTAAGCAAATATTGATGGACACAAATAGAGACATAAATAGGTGCTCACATAGATATACCACATTGGTGGCGACAGGAACAACAGAAATAAATTAAGTATAAGTAACAGGTGACGAGTGTCACTCAAAGGATGTGGACTGTATGACAAGAGGACTGAACTAACTCCGTCAGTTGGTGGGTCCAATATATAAGGTCGGTTCCCGCCACGCGACCCGCCGGTGGGTCGTTTAACGATGCAGATGGTCGTTAGAGAACAAAGAATGCTGGTTACAATACAAAATGGTTTAGAACAAATAATAACAGTAAAAACCTTAACAGCACAGGGTTAAGGTGACTAGATTATATAATAGTAAATACAACACATCATTACAGGAATAATATGAAACATGGAAGCATGTTATAAAAAAAATAGAAAAATACGACACGGTCGTAACAATATATATATATATATATATATATATATATATATATATATATATATATATATATATATATATATATATATATATATATATATATACATATATATATATATATATATATGCTGATAACCACAAGGAAAAAAGAAAACACATTAACGTTCCAGGTTTTTAGTTGTAAAGGAATTTGAGAGAAATTTTTGTGAAATGGTAATACTAAGAGATTCTTATTGTCATGGGTGGGCTTGGGATCGGTTCTATAAAAAGATTTCTTAGTAA
>NW_024745925.1:0-10546 GCF_018991925.1 Homarus americanus
GCCAGGGAGAGTCACACGAGGCCAGGGAAAGTCACACGAGGCTAGGGAGAGTCACACGAGGCCAGGGAGAGTCACACGAGGCCAGGGAGAGTCACACCAGGCCAGGAAGAGTCACACGAGGCTAGGGAGAGTCACACCAGGCCAGGAAGAGTCACACCAGGCCAGGGAGAGTCACAAGAGGCCAGGGAGAGTCACACCAGGCCAGGGAAAGTCACAAGAGGCCAGGGAGAGTCACACCAGGCCAGGGAGAGTCACACCAGGCCAGGGAAAGTCACACGAGGCCAGGGAGAGTCACGCCTGGCCAAGGAGAGTAAAAATGACAAATTCTTCGACGTGTGACGGGTCGCTGAAAGGGTTCAGGTGACAGCGGGCGACGTGCTGTACCTGAGATAGAAAACGACTCTTTTCCTCTTCCCAATGATCGGTCGAACGTCGGGAAATTTTTCACTTTTATTTACCTCAAAACATCGAACGTGAAACTGAATTGAGAAACTGAAGGACACTGGGATCACCTGTAGCTTAGACACGCCAGCTTATTTCACTTGCAGTTAAACCACTCTAATGCTAACCTAACCCAATGCTAACCTAACCTAACCTAACCTAACCTAACGTAACCTAACCTAATCTAACCTCCAAGTAGTGGTGGTTAATCTCCAAGTGAAATAAGCTAGGAAGGGGAGCCAAATCACCAAGTGGTCTAGTTTATTATATAAGGCTTGACGTAATGTGTGTGTGTGTGTGTGTGTGTTCTTGTTCTCGGTACAACAATAGCAACCAAAACAACAGAACAACAATAACAAAAGCAACAAAAAACATAACAACAATAACAATAACAACAAAAAACATAACAACAATAACAATAACAACAACAACATAACAACAATAACAATAGCAACAACAACATAACAACAACCAATAAAAGCACAACCAAAATAAAGGTAAACATTATTAGTGGTAACCTTGGAAGCAACAATGGGAGAAAACAGTATAACGTCAGCAGTAACGGAAGCAACAATGGGAAAACTAGTACCAACATTAGTGGTAACGGAAGCAACAGTAGGAGGAAAACAGTACCAACAGTAGCAGTAACGGAAGCAACAGTAGGAGGAAAACAGTATTAACAATAGCAGTAACGGAAGCAACAGTAGGAGGAAAACAGTACCAACAGTAGCAGTAACGGAAGCAACAGTAGAAGGAAAACAGTATTAACAGTAACAGTAAGGGAAGAAACGGTACAAAAGTGAGAGCAGCAACAGTAGCATTAACGGAAGCAACAGTAGGAGGAAAACAGTACCAACAGTAGCAGTAACTGAATCAAGAGTACAAAGAAAACAGTAGTAACAGTAACGGAAGCAACAGTAGGAGGAAAACAGTACAAACAGTAGCAGTAACGGAAGCAACAGTACAAAAGCGAGAGTATAAGCAGTAACAACAGTACAGTACCAGGGGTGAACGTAATGGCCGCCACTCCACCATAATGTACAGTAGTGTGTAACCTGTTATTGTCCACGATTACTGTAAGGCATTATCCTAGCTACCCCTCCCTCCATCTCTGACCCCCTCCCTCCCTGACCCCCTCCCTCCCTGACCCCCTCCCTCCCTGACCCCCTCCCTCCTCCCTCCTCCATGACCCCTCCTCCCTCCAACCAACCAGGTTATGCCTCTCCCTTTCTCCCTCCAAGAGTAACTTATCTGTTCTGTTGTGACGTGAAACTACATAATGCAATGAACTACAGTACACTACATAATACATATATCGTCACCTAATGACACTACATAATACATATATCGCCACCTAAACACACTATATATATCGTCACCTAAACACACTACATAACACATATATCGTCACCTAAACACACTACATAATACATATATCATCACCTAAACACACTACATATATCGTTACTTAAACACACTACATAATACATATATCGTCACCTAAACACACTACATAATACATATATCGCCACCTAAACACACTATACATATATCGTCACCTAAACACACTATACATACAGTATATCGTCACCTAAACAGCAGTACAATCACCCCTTACCTGTTCACCGCTAATTCACCTCCGGGTTCCTCAGCGGCCGTCATCATCTGGGTTGTAAACAGGACATCCGGGTGTGAACAGATTGCACGAGAGGCAGCGTTTAGGTGAGGCTCGACTCTTCTTACTCTTCCACCTAACCTAACCTAACCCCCGACTAACTGATGAATGTTAAGAGAATCATTGTAGGTTATAAAATTTATCTATTATATATAAAGAAATATACAAAGGGGTGAAATATAATGCGAAACAACAATAAACTTTAATCCCACTTCCTCCAAATCGACTGAGATGCTGTACAAATCGACTCCTACAGAAGTAATTACCCTTCAATCACCATTATTCTATACACAAATCGAAGCGCAGGGGCCATAAAAGCTTATTCCAGTTACTAGAGATTATTTCTGGGACAAAGAGAAGCAGTAAATGGATCAGTTTGGTGATTTCAAGCCATTGTTTGGGGTTTTGCGTCAGTCATCTTGAAATCGGAACCACATACAGATAAACTGAAGAACAAATTTTAATTATAGTTAAAGGAGGAAGGAGCTGCCCAGACAGCCTTGGGGGGTTACTGGGTCTGGACGTAAGGCTGGGGTCACAGGGGTCAGGGAGTCAACTTCGGGTCTCTGGGGTCAGGGAGTGAAGCTGGAGGTCACACGGGCTCAGGGAGTAAAACTGGAGTCTCTGGGGGGTCATGGAGTAAAACTGGAGTATCTGGGGGGCATGGAGTAAAACTGGAGTCTCTGGGGGTCATGGAGGTAAACTGGAGTCTGGGGGTCAGGGGGTAAACTGGAGTCTCTGGGGTCAAAACTGAGTCTCTGGTCAGGGGTAAACTGGAGTCTCTGGGGTCATGGGTAAAACTGGAGTCTCTGGGGGTCATGGAGTAAAACTGGAGTCTCTAGGGGTCATGGAGTAAAACTGGAGTCTTTAGGGGCAGGAGTAAAACTGGTCTCTGAAGGGTCATGGGTAAAACTGGAGTCTCTGGGGTCATGGGGTAAAACTGGGTCTCTGGGGGTCATGGGGTAATGAAACTGGAGTCTCTGGGGGGCAGGGGAGTAAAACTGGAGTCTCTGGGGTCATGGAGTAAAACTGGAGTCTCTGGGGGTCATGGAGTAAAACTGGAGTCTCTGGGGGGGGTCAGGGAGTAAAACTGGAGCCTCTGGGGGTCAGGGAGTAAAACTGGAGTCAACAATCACATCCACACCATAACGAAAATGACAATAGAGTTTGTGGCTGTCACCTTATCGTGGTCAGGTACAATAACATCTCTATAACCTGTTCTGTATTCCTAACGACCTGAATCTTCCTTTTTTTTCAGGGTTTAGCTGTGTGATGGACTATGGAAGATCCTGTATACATGGAGAGCAGTATTAGACGGTAAGTGACGTATATGTATATTGTACTGTACAGGGTATATGTATAGTCAAAATAATAATTCCCTCTGGTCATAAATTATTTCATTGGTTATAATCTAAATTACAGTCAATTGTCGTCACCATAAAATCCTCCCAACCTCTTAACTTCTCATTTCTGTGTTAGTAGTGTGTCAAGGTAGAGGTTGCGGGGGTAGCAGGGTGTGGTGGTGGCCGGTTGGGTGGTGAGGGTGGCAGGGAGGGTGGTAGGGGTGGCTGGGAGGGTGGCAAAGGGGGTGGTGGTTATAAACATGACCTTGACTTCTCATGGGTGCACATTTCCAGTAAACGCCCATTAATTGACATAGTTTCAGCATCCTGTCAGGATATTAACACTACTCCAACCTTGGTGAACATTCCTCCAAACACGCGGATGAGAATGAAATTATATAACAAATTGTGTGACTGTCACCTAGATAACTTTTACCCATCCGGTGTACAGACTGAAGCATGACATGAACCACGCGTGTACTCTTGTGGTTTGATAACATACAGTGTACAGTATTGTGTTAACTGAGATAAAACAGAAAGTGGTGGTTTCATTATACATTTACAGGGGACAAGAATAACCCGACACATCCTTCACAATGTATTCACAAAATTTGTTTCACTCTCTTTTGGTTAAATCTAGCCCATTTAGAATCACTTATGCAGTCTGGCCGGGTAATCATCGCTCGCTCCCACCACCAATTATCATAAAACGGCCGCCCTGGGAAATTTCCTAAGCAAAACTTGCTGGTTTAGAGCTGTGTCTGTGTTGAAGTTTGTAACGGTATGTCAGCCGGGATGGGAAGTGTAGGTGGCAGTAACATATGCTGTACATCACTCAGGCGTTTGTGTTTTGCACGAGGCGAGGAAGGCAGTTGTGAGTAGCTTGTGTTGAGCACGAAAGCAACTCCTCACAGCGCTAGACGAGGTAAGTAGCTCATTTACAGGAAGAGATTAGCCTTCCCTTACCTTAATTTCTCGGGGTCTGTAAGAGAGAAAACAGGACGTTGATTAATGTGGAAAAACAACATGACTAAAATTAAGTGATTATAAATTGTTATTAAATTTTTTATTGGGGTTTTGTCAGTTTAAGCTTTTTCTCAAGTAACCATGAGGCAATACTCCAGACGATAGCTCTCTCTCTCTCCCGTGTTTGTATTTTGTAAGGATGCGTTAATGAATTATCTGGACTGCAGATGTGATTGACACTCCGTTGTTGTGTATTTTTTTTTTTTGGTTTTTCAACTACCATAATGATGTCAACAAAGGTCAGCTGACATTTGCGACCTCAGCCTTCCTACCCACCACCATCCTGGTGACCTCAGCCCTCCTACCCACCACCATCCTGGTGACCTCAGACCTCCTACCCACCACCATTCTGGTGACCTCAGCCCTCCTACCCACCACCATCCTGGTGACCTCAGACCTCCTACCCACCACCATCCTGGTGACCTCAGACCTCCTACGCACCACCATCCTGGTGACCTCAGACCTCCTACGCACCGCATGACTAAACACAATAATTTAACGCTTACATGAACTCTAACAGACAAAAAAATGTTGCGTCAGACATTTTAGTATTTTGAAACACTCAAATATTCATCTACGTTTAAAGTGTAAAGGAAGCGGTGTGGCGCCACTTCCCGTGAGTGTCTGCTGTGCATCACGCAATACAGCTGTTAGTAACTTACTAACTATTATACTCCTGACGTTGTATTATAGATGATAAGTTATTTGACGATAAGCTATTTGTTACCTTCTGATTCAGATGCCAATGGATATAGCATTATAAATCGATCAAAGTAAACAAAGCAAGCAACTAACAATGACGAACGTGTTTTGTTTTGTGAAGTGAGGAGTGGGTTATGCTTATAGGTGTCTATGGTTTGTTTTCTTCCAGGCTTTTACTTATGTTTTTTTTTTATGCACGAAACTCAAACTCGTATACCTTTTGTGCTTCATTGAATTGTAAAAAAAAGTATTTCACTGTGTCTGATTTCAGTATACATGAACTATTGAATGTTTCCACGCTATACTTCTCTCTCAGCGGTCCGTTCCTCTTAAACTCTGGCATAGTTCAGTATTAAACAACTTTTCTTTGATAAATTTACTTCATATATATAATACCTACGTTGAGTACGTTAAATAAACTATTACCCAATTTTTCTACGTGACTAAAATGTCCAATTGTTTTAATTTCAAATTACGTATAATTAGGTTGGTACTGGTAGGTACAGCGGAAGTGTAGTATCGGTCCTCAGCCCATCACAAGTTAATAGTCTATTGTAAATTTCAGATATAAAAGTACAGTTACTGGTATAATAATAATGGAAGCCCGATGGCCGGCCCAAGGGCCTCCTAAGCGTGAATTTGTTAAGGTGTAGAAGCTGTCGCCAACACCACAACCACACCCTAAGTTAACGAGCTGCATGACACAGTGTCAAGAAATAGTCCGAGAAGACTGGACAGCTACCCAACTGCACTGGCTAACCATTACCCCGGAATACGATCTGAAGATCGATTAATATCCAGGTCCGCTCGCTTGTGAGGCGAGGATGCTGACCATTACACCACAGGTCAGATACAGGTACAAATACAGGCATTTCAAAACGATAACAGAAAACAAACATGCTATTTCCCCTTTGTTTGCTGTTGTGGTATCTTGGAGATGTTTACTGTAGTACCCTTGTTTGGTCGCCTCGTCGTGGTTGCGTGGGATCAGTATCTGGCCAACATAGCAGAGATAGCTGTTCCAGTCTTGTGTATGATGGTTATGTGGAGATTGTGAACCTTAGATGGCGCCTTTTATGAAGCTGGTCACACTGACAGAGGGGTTTGGTCACAGAGCCGCGGGTGTACTGCCAAGTTCCCATTTCAACATTTGGGTTCCCATTTCGTCTACTCCCATTATCTCTCACTGAATATGTCACATATTCACAGAATGTCTATTATCAGTTCATGATCTTTGAAAGTTACCTAACCTAACCTATCCTAACCTATCCTAACCTATCCTAACCTATCCTAACCTACCTTACTTACACAATGGGAGTAGACGAAGTCGGATGTTACCCTGACCACTCTTGCACGTGGGAAGGTCTTGATCACAGGTGCACGAGGAGAATGTTGTCCACAGGTCCACGGGGAGGGTCTTGGCCACAGGTCCACGGGGAGGGTCTTGGCCACAGGTCCACGGGGAGGGTCTTGGCCACAGGTCCACGGGGAGGGTCTTGGCCACAGGTCCACGGGGAGGGTCTTGGCCACAGGTCCACGGGGAGGGTCTTGGCCACAGTTCCACGGGGAGGGTCTTGGCCACAGGTCCACGGGGAGAGTCTTGGCCACAGGTACACGGGGAGGTTCTTGGCCACAGGTCCACGGGGAGGGTCTTGGCCACAGGTCCACGGGGAGGATGTTGGCCACAGTCATCCGGTGTTAGGGTGACGACCAACGCTTTCCTGGAGCTCACGTCACAAAGCTTCTCAGGAAACAGTGTTAAACGATTCATAGTAGAAATATTCAGTGTTCTTTGTTCTTATCTGTCGAGAACATATTTTACTGGTACTGTTATTATTGTGTTGCTGTTGTGATTGTTGTTGTTGCTGTTGTGATTGTTGTTGTGATTGTTGTTGTTGTTGTTGTTGTGATTGTTGTGATTGTTGTTGTTGTTGTTGTGAT
Organism: Homarus americanus; assembly: GCF_018991925.1. Taxonomy (NCBI): domain Eukaryota; kingdom Metazoa; phylum Arthropoda; class Malacostraca; order Decapoda; family Nephropidae; genus Homarus; species Homarus americanus. The sequence goes on from NW_024745925.1 coordinate 7,129, forward strand.
TGTTGTAAGTCAAGAACAGATTTTTACATTGATGAGGTTATAATTGTTGTTGCTGTTGTTGTTAGTCTCGAGTTGTTATTACTCTGTTGACTTTGTGATTGTTGTTGGTGATGTTTTTGTTGTTGCTCTAAGATTATTTTGTATTTGTTGTTCTTGGTCTCTATGAAAGTTCTGTTACTGTCATTGTTGATGAGTTGTTGTTTTGCTGTTGTTTTTTTTTTTATCCATGTTATCTTTCGTAATATCATTGTTAAATTTGTTTTTGTCTCGTGTGTGTGTTTGTGGAGGTCACACACACACACACTCACACACACACACACACACACACACACAACAATATCAATGAAAGACTTGAAATATACCAAAATAACAAAGACAACAACAACAACAACAAAATTAACATAGACATTTCTTTACACGGGTCAACAGGTGAAGTATTGGTGTTGATCCATTAACTAGCTCACCTGAAGCAGTTTAAGTAAAGATCTCATTAGTGAACACCTGTGTCATGATGGTTCTTCCTTCGTCACTCACTTCTTGGGGCTAAGGAAGGAAGGAAGGAAGGAAGGAAGGAAGGAAGGAAGGAAAGACAGAAAAAGAAGACAGACGGACAGACAGACAAAAGAGAAAGGAAAGAATGAAGGAAAAGAGAGAGAGAGAGAGAGAGAGAGAGAGAGAGAGAGAGAGAGAGAGAGAGAGATTTGTTCATTATTATTTATTTGTGTTAATGTATTTGTTTGTTCAGTTAACGTGTCTGTGTGTTTACTACCGTATTTGTTTATTTGTGAAGCTGTGTTTGTTTAGCTTTTATCTTGTAAACGGTGACTATCAGTGGTTAGATTAGGTTAGGTTAGGTTAGGTTAGGTTAGGTTAGGTTAGGTTTGGTTAGGTTAGGTTAGGTTCCTTGAAATTCATTGTTTTTTTTTCATTGTCATAACGCCGCTAGTTCTCAAGAAATACATTTTAACAACAACAACAATAAAATAAGAACAACAACAATACCTACATCACAGAAACACATCCAAACGTGATATAACAAACATAAACAGACAAACACACAGACAGACACAAAACACATTATAGTTGCTTCATCAACAGGGTCTTAAATTATTATTCCTCGCATCGCCCTTATTATTGTTATATTGTCTTCGTAGTGTTTATACTTCTTCTCCTCCTCCTTCTTCTTCCTCTTGATCTACAATGGTTTGTTAAAGTTTTTGACATTGATGTAATTGGCTTACAAGAACCTTACACGTCCAGCACCCAGAAGAAAGTTGCACCCAGGATAGCTGGGTTTACAGCATACAGTAGTGGAGCAGGAAGTGGCCTGCTCACATATGTAAAGAATGGTCTGGTCTGTCAATGGATTAAAACTCACAATGATGAAAGTATTCACTATCAACAATTTACAGTAAAGACAGCAAACAGTCAATTTTCGCTGTATAACATCTATGTTCGGTGTAATGAACTGCGAGCGGACGTGTTACCAAAGCCACCAGGTAACAATGCTATGCTGTGTATGGGTGACTTTAACTCTCGTCACACTGTCCTCGGTGATGTCCAGTGTAACTCTAATGGGAGGGTGTTCGTGAATTACATCAATAATCATAATATCACTGTATACGACACAGACAAAGTGACACATCTGATGGGGGGCAGACTTGATTATGTGATTGGGTATAACCTAGTAGACAGTAATGTCAAGGCTAAGGTCATCTCAGACCACCTTGTCAGTGATCATTATGCAATACTTACTGAATACACTGTTGCTGATGTCAAGTGTGAACCCCATCCTAAGTTCAGAATTAATATCCCAGATAATCTTAAACTGCACTTCAAGGCCTACATCCACAGATGGTATGCTGGATATACACCTGGGTCAGTGGATGAATTTTGCTGTGATCTTGTAAATGTCATTACCACATATTATACCACCTGGGTTAAGTCAAGGAGGAAGGGGGGCAGCACTAAACCACCTCTGTGGACACATGACCCCATCCTCACCAAAGAAGGAGAGAATGTAAAACAGCTTGCCAACACTTATAAGCAAAATAAAACTAGTGATAACCTTTTGGCATTCCTCAAAGCTAACAGAGAATTTCGTGAACTCAAAGGTCAGGTGAGAAACACCTATTGGGAACAATTCTTACAGGGGATTAATAGAACAACCACTCTAGCAGAAATGTGGAAGAAAATTAGAGCCATTACCAAGTCACCCCCCCCAGTCCAGCTTCATCACAGCCCTGCAGAATATGCTGACATGCTATTAGACCAATGGTCTAGTGTGTCACGAATCACTTCCCTGCCTCCTGACATACAACAATATCTTAACACCTCACACATTAATAGGGGTTTCAATATTGAAATAGCCTGTTCCTCACCAGACCTTACCGACCAGTTTCCTATAACGCACCACGAACTAACAACAGCACTAATGAAAGGCGAGTCATCCTCTCCTGGTGAGGATGGCATAACCTATAACACCCTGAGATTGTTGAATAAGATCCCTAACCATCCACTGCTTGACCTGTATCAAATGAGCCTCACACAGGGTAATCTGCCTAAGACATGGACTCATGGAAACATAGTTCCAATCCCTAAAGCTAATTCTCCAAACTTCAGGCCAATTTCACTTACATCCTGTATGTGCAAAGTCCTTGAAAGAGTTGTTCTAAACCGTCTCATGTTTCAAGTCAAAGACAAACTGGCCCCTAATCTGTACGGGTTCATGCCCGGGCGTAGCACACAGACATGCTTTGCAGAATATCTTGTTCACTCAAAAGATAAGACACAAACAGCCTTCATAGACCTTAAATCAGCCTTTGATGTAGCTAATAGAGACATTATACTTGAGCAACTAGCTAATTTTGGCATACAAGGTAACCTCCTGACATGGATAAAGGGTTATCTGTCCAACAGGTATGCCAGTGTTCTGTTTAGGGGAGTTAAAAGTACCAGAATGAGATCATTTGAGCTGGGCACGCCTCAGGGAGGAGTGTTAAGTCCTATGCTCTTTAATATACTGATGCACAAGCTTATTGCTGACATTCCAGTTCAACCAAACGAAGCTGTAATATGCTATGCTGATGATATCTGCATTATGACACAAACCAAACTCAGGCTCCAAGCCTTGCTGGATGTATTTGCTCGGAGAACTGTTGAATGCGGTCTCATAATATCTGTTGACAAGACGAGGGTCCTCAATCCTCGTCCTGCTCACCCTCTGCCTCTTGACTATAACATTAACAGCATGCCCTTGGAACTATGTAGCTCCTATAAATATCTTGGAATTTGTGTGAATGATGCAAACTTTGTCAGCAACCTTCGTGACAAACTAATGCAGCGCATTAAACCCCTCAAAACCCTTGTTGGCAAGGGCTATGGAATTAACATCACCTATGCTCGTACTTTCTATCTT
>NW_024745926.1:0-22448 GCF_018991925.1 Homarus americanus
TAACAAAGTCCCCTGATCGAGTATAACAAAGTCCCCTGATCGAGTAAAACAATGTCCCCTGATCGAGTATAACAAAGTCCCCTATTCCAGTATAACAAAGTCCCCTGATCGAGTTTAACAAAGGCCCCTGATCGAATATAACAAAGGCCCCTGATCGAGTATAACAAAGTCCCCTGATCGAGTATAACAAAGCCCCCTGATCGAGTAAAACAATGTCCCCTGATCGAGTATAACAAAGTCCCCTCACCGAGTATAAAAAAGTTCCCTGATCGAGTATAACAAAGCCCCTTCATAGAGTATAACAACGTCCACTGATCGAGAATAACAAAGTCCATTGATCAAGAATAACAAAGTCCCCTGAACGAGTATAACAAAGTGCCCTGATCGAGTATAGCAAAGTACCCTGATCGGGTATATCAAAGGCCCCTAATCGAGTATAACAAAGGCCCATCATCGAGTATAACGAAGTCCAATGATCGAGTATAACAAAGTCCCCTCATCGAATATAACAAAGTCCCCTGATCGATTATAACAAATTCCCCTGATCGAGTAGAACAGAGGCCCCTCATTGAGTATAACAAAGTCCCCTGGTCGAGTATAACAAACTCCCCTGGTCGAGTATAACAAAGTCCCCTGATCGAGTATAACAAAGTCCCTTGATCGAGTATAACAAAGTCCCCTGAACGATTATAACAAAGGCCCCTGATCAAGTATAACAAAGCCCCCTGATCAAGTATAACAAAGCCCTCTCATTGAGTATAACAAAGTCCCCTGATCAAGTATAACAAAGTCCCCTGAACGAGTAGAACAAAGTTGCGTCATCGAGTTTAACAAAGGCCCCTCATCGAGAATAACAAAGGCCTTTGATCGAGTTTAACAAAGGCCCCTGTTCCAGTATAACAAAGTCATCTGATCGAGTATAACAAAGTCCACTGAACGAGTATAACAAAGCCCCTGATCGAGTATAACAAGTCCCCCCTTATCGAATAACCAGGAGTCCCCTGATCAGTATAACAAAGCCCTCTCATCAGGGTATAACAAAGCCCTGATCGAGTAAAACAAAGACCCTGGTCGAGTATAAACAAAAGTCCCCTCTCATCGAGGTATAACAAAGTCCCCTGATCGAGTATAACAAAGTCCCATGATCGAGTAAAACAAACACCCGTGATCGAGTATAACAAAGTCCCCTGATCGAGTATAATAAAGTCCCGTCATCGAGTATAACAAAAACCCCTGATCGAGTATAAGAAAGGCACCTGATCGAAGATAACAATGTCCGTAGTCGAGTATATACAAAGTCTCATGATCGAGTATATCAAAGCCCCCTCATCGAGTACAAAAAAGCCCCCTGGTCGAGTATAACAAAGTCTCTTATCGAGTATAACAAAGCCCTCTGATCGAGTATAACAAAGCCCCCTCATCGAGTATAAAAAAGCCCCCTGGTCGAATATAACAAAGTCCCCTCATCGAGAATAACAAAAGTCCCTGATCGAGAGTATAACAAAGCCCCCTCATCCGATATAACAAAAGGCCCTGATCGGTACAACAAAGACCCCTGGTCGAGTATAACAAAGTCCCCTGATCGAGTATAACAAAGTCCCCTAATCGAGTATAACAAAGTCCCCTGATTGAGTATAACAAAGGCTCCTGATCGAGTTTAACAAAAGCCCCTGATCGACTATAACAAAGTCCCCAGGTCGAGTTTAACAAAGGCCACTGATCGAATATAACAAAAGCGCCTGAACGAGTATAACAAAGGCCCCTGATCGAGTATAACTAAGTTCCCTGATCGAGTATAACAAAACCCCCCTGATCGAGTAAAACAAAGCCCCCTGATCGAGTATAACAAACTCCCCAGATCGAGTATAACAAAGTCTCCTCGTCGAGTTTAACAAAGTCCAATAATCGAGAATAACAAAGTCCTTTGATCGAGTATAACAAAGTCCCCTGATCGATTATAACAAATTCCCCGGATCGAGTAGAACAGAGGCCCCTCATCGAGTATAACAAAGTCCCCTGGTCGAGTATAACAAACTCCCCTGGTCGAGTATAACAAAGTCCCCTGATCGAGTATAACAAAGTCCCCTGATCGAGTATAACAAAGTCCCCTGAACGATTATAACAAAGGCCCCTGATCAAGTATAACAAAGCCCCCTGATCAAGTATAACAAAGCCCTCTCATTGAGTATAACAAAGTCCCCTGATCAAGTATAACAAAGTCCCCTGAACGAGTAGAACAAAGTTGCCTCATCGAGTTTAACAAAGGCCCCTCATCGAGAATAACAAAGGCCTTTGATCGAGTTTAACAAAGGCCCCTGTTCCAGTATAACAAAGTCCTCTGATCGAGTATAACAAAGTCCACTGAACGAGTATAACAAAGCCCCTGATCGAGTATAACAAAGTCGCCTTATCGAGAATAACAAAGTCCCCTGATCGAGTATAACAAAGCCCACTCATCAAGTATAACAAAGCCCCTGATCGAGTATAACAAAGCTCCCCTGGTCGAGTATAACAGAGTCCCCTCATCGAGTATAACAAAGGACCCTGATCGAGTATAACAAAGTTCCCTGATCGAGTATAACAAAGCCCCCTAATCGAGTATAACAAAGTCCCCCTTATCGAGAATAACAAAGTCCCCTGTTCGAGTATAACAAAGCCCCCTGATCAAGTATAACAAAGGCCCCAGATCGAGTATAACAAAGTGCCCTGGTCGAGTATAACAAACTCCCCTGGTCGAGTATAACAAAGTCACCTGATCGAGTATAACAAAGTCTCTTGATCGAGTATAACAAAGGCCTCTGATCGAGTATAACAAAGTCCCCTGAACGATTATAACAAAGGCCCCTGATCGAGTATAACAAAGTTCCCTGATCGAGTATAACAGAGGCCCCTGATCGAGTATAACAAAGATCCCCTGGTCGAGTATAGCAAAGGCCCCTCATCGAGTTTAAAAAGGCCCCTCATCGAATATAACAAAGTCCCCTGGTCGAGTATAACAAACTCCCCTGGTCGAGTATAACAAAGTCCCCTCATCGATTATAACAAATTCCCCTGATCGAGTAGAACAAAGTCCCCCCATCGAGTATAACAAAGGCCCCTCATCGAGTATAACAAAGTCCCATGATCGAGAATAACAAAGTCCCCTCATCGAATATAACAAAGTCCACTGATCGAGTATAATAAAGTCCCGTGATCGAGTATAACAAAGTCCCCTGATCGAGTATAACAAAGTCCCCTGATTGATTATAACAAAGGCCCCTGATCGAATATAACAAAGTTACCTGATCGAGTAAAACAAAAACCCCTGATCGAGTATAACAAAGTCCCCTGATCGAGTGTAACAAAGTCCCCTGATCGAGTATACAAAGGCCCCTGATCGAGCTTTCTAATCTAAGGCCCCCTAATGAGTATAACATCGCCCCTGGTCGAGTATAACAAAGTCCCCTGAACGAGTATAACAAAGGCCCCTGATCGAATAACAAAGTCCCCTGATTGAGTATAACAAAGTTTCCTGATCGAGTATATCAAAGTCCCCTGATCGGGTATAACAAATTCCCCCTGATCGAGAATATCATAGTCCCCTGATCGAGTATAACAAAGCCCCCTGATCAAGTATAACAAAGGCCCCTGATCGAGAATAACAAAGTCCCCTGGTCGAGTATAACAAAGTCCCGTGATCCGAGTATAACAAAGGCCCCTCATCGAATATAACAAAGTCCCATGATCGGGAATAACAAAGTCCCCTCATCTAATATAATAAAGTCCCCTGATCGAGTATAACAAATTCCCCTGATCGAGTATAACAAAGTCCCCTGATCGAGAATAACAAACTCCCCTGGTCCAGTATAACAAAGCTTCCTGATCGAGTATAACAAAGTTTCCTGATCAAGTATAACAAAGTCCCCTATTCGAGTATAACAAAGTCGCCTGAACGATTATAACAAAGTCCCCTATTCGAGTATAACAAAGTCCCCTGATCGAGTATAACAAAGGACCCTGATCGAGTATAACAAAGGCACCTGATCGAGTATAACAAAGACCCCTGATCGAGTATAACAAAGCCCCCTGATCGAGTAAAACAAAGTCCCCTGATCGAGTTTAACAAAGTACTCTCACCAAGTATAACAAAGTTCCCTGATCGAGTATAACAAAGTCCCCTCATAGAGTATAACAAAGTCCACTGATGGAGAATAACAAAGTCCCCTGATCGGGTATAACATAGGCCCCTCATCGAGTATAACAAAGGCCCCTCATCGAGTATAACAAAGTCCCGTGATCGAGTATAACAAAGTCCCGTCATCGAATATAACAAAGGCCCCTCATCGAGTATAACAAAGTCCCATGATCGAAAATAACAAAGTCCCCTCATCGAATCTAACAAAGGCCCCTGATCAAGTATAACAAAGCCCCCTGGTCGTGTATAACAAAGCCCCCTTATCGAGTATAACAAAGGCCCCTAATCGAGTTTAACAATGTCCCCTCATCGAGTATAACAAAGTCCCCTGGTCGAGTATAACAAAGGCCCCTGACCGAATATAACAAAGGCGCTTGAACAAGTATAACAAAGGCCCCTGATCGAGTATAACAAAGTTCCCTGATCGAGTATAACAAAGTCCCCTGATCGGGTATAACAAAGTTCCCCTGATCGAGAATAACAAAGTCCCCTGCTCGAGTATAACAAAGCCCCCTAATCGAGTATAACAAAGTGCCCTCATCGAGTATAACAAAGTCCCCTGATCGAGGATAAGAAAGTCCTTGATTGAGTATAACAAAGTCCCCTCATCGAGTATAAGAAAGTCCTTGTTTGAGTATAACAAAGTCCTCATCGAGTATAACAAAGTCTCCTGATCGATATAACAAAAGTCGCCTGATCGAGTATAACAAAGGCCCCTGATCGAGCATAACAACAAAAGTCCCTGATCGAGTATAACAAAGTCCCCTGATCGAGTATAACAAAGTCGCCTGAACGATTATAACAAAGTTCCCTATTCGAGTATAACAAAGTCCCCTGATCGAGTATAAAAATCGCCCCTAATCGAGTATTACAAAGTCCCCTCATCGAGTATAACAAAGTCCCCTTATCGAGTATAACAAAGCCCCCTCATCGAGTATAACAAAATCCCCTGATCGAGGATAACAAAATCCTTGATCGAGTATAACAAAGTCCCCTGATCGAGCATAACAAAGTCTCCTGATCGAGTATAACAAAGTGCCCTCATCGAGTATAATAAAATCCCCTGATCGAGTATAACAAAGCCCCCTCATCGAGTATAACAAAGTCCCCTGATCGAGTATAAGAAAGTCCTTGATCGAGTATAACAAAGTCCCCTCATCGAGTATAACAAAGTCTCCTGATCGATTATAACAAAGTCCCCTGATCGAGTATAACAAAGGCCTCTGATCGAGTATAACAAAGTCCCCTGATCGAGTATAACAAAGTCCCCTGAACGATTATAAGAAAGGCCCCTGATCGAGTATAACAAAGTCCCTGATCGAGTTTGAACATTGAGTATAACAAAGGACCCTTGATCGGGTATAACAAAGTCCCCTGGTCGAGTATAACAAACTCCCCTGGTCGAGTATAACAAAGTCCCCTGATCGAGTATAACAAAGTCCCCTAATTGAGTATAACAAAGTCCCTTGAACGATTATAACAAAGGCCCCTGATCAAGTATAACAAAGCCCCCCTGATCGTGTATAACAAAGCCCCCTCATCGAGTATAACAAAGTCCCCAGATCAAGTATAACAAAGTCCCCTGAACAAGTATACCAAAGTCCCCTGATCGAGTATAACAAAGTCCCCTAATCGAGTATAACAAAGGCCCCTGATCGAGTATAACAAAGGCCCCTGATCAAGTATAACAAAGTCCCCTTATTCGAGTATAACAAAGCCACCTGATCGAGTAAAACAAAGACCCCTGGTCGAGTATAACAAAGTCCCCTGGTCGGGTATAACAAACTCTCCTGGTCGAGTATAACAAAGTCCCCTCATCGAGTATAACAAATTCCCCTGATCGAGTAGAACAAAGTCCCCTCATCGAGTTTAACAAAGGCCCCTCATCGAGTATAACAAAGTCCCCTGATCGAGTAAATCAAAGTCCCGTGATCGAGTATAACAAAGTCCCCTGATCGAGTATAACTAAGTCCCCTGAACGATTATAACAAAGGCTCTGATCGAATATAACAAAGTTACCTGATCGAGTAAAACAAAAACCCCTGATCGAGTATTACAAAGTCCCCTGATCGAGTATAACAAAGGCCCCTGATCGAGTTTAACTAAGGCCCCTCATCGAGTATAACAAAGTCCCCTGGTCGAGTATAACAAAGGCCCCTGATCGAATATAACAAAGGCGCCTGAACGAGTATAACAAAGGCCCCTGATTGAGTATAACAAAGTTTCCTGATCGAGTATATCAAAGTCCCCTGATCGGGAAATAACAAAGTCCCCCTGATCGAGAATATCATAGTCCCCTGATCGAGTATAACAAAGCCCCCTGATCAAGTATAACAAAGGCCCCTGATCGAGAATAACAACGTCCCCTGGTCGAGTATAACAAAGTCCCGTGATCGAGTATAACAAAGGCCCCTCATCGAATATAACAAAGTCCCATGATCGGGAATAACAAAGTCCCCTCATCTAATATAATAAAGTCCCCTGATCGAGTATAACAAATTCCCCTGATCGAGTATAACAAAGTCCCAGGATCGAGAATAACAAACTCCCATGGTCCAGTATAACAAAGTTTCCTGATCGAGTATAACAAAGTTTCCTGATCGAGTATAACAAAGTCCCCTAATCGAGTATAACAAAGTCGCCTGAACGATTATAACAAAGTCCCCTATTCGAGTATAACAAAGTCACCTGATCGAGTATAACAAAGGACCCTGATCGAGTATAACAAAGGCACCTGATCGAGTATAACAAAGACCCCTGATCGCGTATAACAAAGCCCCCTGATCGAGTAAAACAAAGTCCCCTGATCGAGTATAACAAAGTCCTCTCACCGAGTATATCAAAGTTCCCTGATCGAGTATAACAAAGTCCCCTCATAGAGTATAACAAAGTCCACTGATCGAAAATAACAAAGTCCCCTAATTGGGTATAACAAAGGCCCCTGATCGAGTATAACAAAGGCCCCTCATCGAGTATAACAAAGTCCCGTGATCGAGTATAACAAAGTCCCGTCATCGAATACAACAAATGCCCCTCATCGAGTATAACAAAGTCCCATGATCGAGAATAACAAATTCCCCTCATCGAATCTAACAAAGGGCCCTGATCGAGTATAACAAAGATCCCCTGGTCGAGTATAGCAAAGGCCCCTCATCGAGTTTAACAAAGGCCCCTCATCGAATATAACAAAGTCCCCTGGTCGAGTATAACAAACTCCCCTGGTCGAGTATAACAAAGTCCCCTCATCGATTATAACAAATTCCCCTGATCGAGTAGAACAAAGTCCCCCCATCGAGTATAACAAAGGCCCCTCATCGAGCATAACAAAGTCCCATGATCGAGAATAACAAAGTTCCCTCATCGAATATAACAAAGTCCACTGATCTTGTATAATAAAGTCCCGTGATCGAGTATAACAAAGTCCCATGATCGAGTATAACAAAGTCCCCTGAACGATTATAACAAAGGCCCCTGATCGAATATAACAAAGTTACCTGATCGAGTAAAACAAAAACCCCTGATCGAGTATAACAAAGTCCCCTGATCGAGTATAATAAAGTCCCTGATCGAGTATAACAAATGCCCCTGATCGAGTTTAACTATGTCTCCTCATCGAGTATAACAAACTCCCCTGGTCGAGTATAACAAAGTCCCCTGATCGAGTATAAGAAAGTCCCCTGATTGAGTATAACAAAGTCCCTTGAACTATTATAACAAAGTTACTTGATCGAGTAAAACAAAACCCCCTGATCGAGTATAACAAAGTCCCCTGATCGAGCATAACAAAGTCCCCTGATCGAGAAAAACAAAGGCCCCTTATCGAGTTTAACAAAGGCCCCTCATCGAGTATAACAAAGTCCCCTCGCGAGTATAACAAAGGCCCCTGATCGAATATAACAAAGGCGCCTGAACGAGTATAACAAAGGCCCCTGATCGAGTATAACAAAGTTCCCTGATCGAGTAAAACAAAGCCCCCTGATCGAGTATAACAAAGTCCCCCTGATCGAGAATAACAAAGTCCCCTGATCGAGTACAACAAAGTTTCCTGATCGAGTATAACAAAGTTTCCTGATCGAGTATAACAAAAGTCCCCTAATCGAGTATAACAAAGTCGCCTGAACGATTATAACAAAGTCCCCTAATCGAGTATAACAAAGTCCCCTGATCGAGTATAACAAAGTCCCCTGATCGAGTATAACAAAGGCACCTGATCGAGTATAACAAAGACCCCTGATCGAGTATAACAAAGCCCCCTGATCGAGTAAAACAAAGTCCCCTGATCGAGTATAACAAAGTCCTCTCACCGAGTATATCAAAGTTCCCTGATCGAGTATAACAAAGTCCCCTCATAGAGTATAACAAAGTCCACTGATCGAGAATAACAAAGTTCCCTGATCGGGTATAACAAAGGCCCCTGATCGAGTATAACAAAGGCCCCTCATCGAGTATAACGAAGTCCCGTGATCGAGTATAACAAAGTCCCGTCATCGAATACAACAAAGGCCCCTCATCGAGTATAACAAAGTCCCATGATCGAGAATAACAAAGTCCCCTCATCGAATCTAACAAAGGCCCCTTATCAAGTATAACAAAGCCCCCTGATCGTGTATAACAAAGCCCCCTTATCGAGTATAACAAAGGCCCCTAATCGAGTTTAACAATGGCCCCTCATCGAGTATAACAAAGTCCCCTGGTCGAGTATAACAAAGGCCCCTGACCGAATATAACAAAGGCGCCTGAACGAGTTTAACAAAGGCCCCTGATCGAGTATAACAAAGTTCCCTGATCGAGTATAACAAAGTCCCCTGATCGAGAATAACAAAGTCCCCTGATCGAGTATAACAAAGCCCCCTAATCGAGTATAACAAAGTGCCCTCATCGAGTATAACAAAGTCCCTGATCGAGTATAACCAAAGGCCCCTGATCGAGTATAACAAAGTCCCCTGGTCGAGTATAACAAAGACGCCTGAACGATTATAACAAAGGCCCCTGATCGAGTATAACAAAGTTCCCTGATCGAGTATAACAAAGTCCCCTGATCGAGTATAACAAAGTCCCCTGATCGAGTATAACAAGGTCCCCTGTTCGAGTATAACATTGTCCCCTGAACGATTATAACAAAAGTTCCTATTCGAAAAGGTATAACAAAGTCCCTGATGGGAGTATAAAAAATCGCCCCTGTCCCGAGTATTACAAAGTCCTTCATCGAGTATAACAAAGTCCCTGATCGAGAGCATAACAAAGTCTCCTGATCGAGTATAACAAAAGTGCCTCATCGAGTATAACAAAGTCCCTGATCGAAATTATAACAAAGCCCCCTCATCGAGTATAACAATGTCCCCTGATCGAGTATAAGAAAGTCCTTGATCGAGTATAACAAAGTCCCCTCATCGAGTATAACAAAGTCTCCTGATCGATTATAACAAAGTACCCTGATCGAGTATAACAAAGGCCTCTGATCGAGTATAACAAAGTCCCCTGATCGAGTATAACAAAGTCCCCTGAACGATTATAAGAAAGGCCCCTGATCGAGTATAACAAAGTTCCCTGATCGAGTTTAACAAAGGCCCCTGATCGAGTATAACAAAGTCCCTTGATCGAGTATAACAAAGGACCCTGATCGAGTTTAACAAAGGCCCTTGATCGAGTATAACAAAGTCCCCTGGTTGAGTATAACAAACTCCCCTGGTCGAGTATAACAAAGTCCCTGATCGAGTATAACAAAGTCCCTGAATGAGTATAACAAAGTCCTTAATTGATTATAACAAAGGCCCCTTATCAAGTATAACAAAGCCCCCCTGATCGTGTATAACAAATCCCCCTCATCGAGTATAACAAAGTCCCCAGATCAAGTATAACAAAGTCCCCTGAACAAGTATAACAAAGTCCCCTGATCGAGTATAACAAAGTCCCCTAATCGAGTATAACAAAGGCCCCTGATCGAGTATAACAAAGGCCCCTGATCGAGTATAACAAAGTCCCCTGATCGAGTATAACAAAGCCACCTGATCGAGTAAAACAAAGACCCCTGGTCGAGTATAACAAAAGTCCTGGTCGGGTATAACAAACTCTCTGGTCGAGAGTATATAAAGTCCCTCATCGAGTATAACAAATTCCCCTGATAAGGTAGAACAAAGTCCCTCATCGGAGTTTAACAAGGCCCTCATCGAGAGTATAACAAAGTCCCATGATCCGAGAATATCAAGATCCCCTCATCGAATATAACAAAGTCGATCCAGGTATATCAAGTCCCGTGATCAGTATAACCAAAGTCCCTGATCGAGTATAACTAAGTCCCATGAACGATTATAACAAAGGCTCTGATCCGAATAACAAAGTTACCTGATCAGGTAAACAAAACCCTGATCGAGTATAAGCAAAAGTCCCTGATCGAGTATAACAAAGTCCCTGATCGAGTATAACAAAGGCCCCTGATCGAGTTTAACTAAGGCCCCTCATCGAGTATAACAAAGTCCCCTGGTCGAGTATAACAAAGGCCCCTGATCGAATATAACAAAGGCGCCTGAACGAGTATAACAAAGGCCCCTGATTGAGTATAACAAAGTTTCCTGATCGAGTATATCAAAGTCCCCTGATCGGGAAATAACAAAGTCCCCCTGATCGAGAATATCATAGTCCCCTGATCGAGTATAACAAAGCCCCCTGATCAAGTATAACAAAGGCCCCTGATCGAGAATAACAACGTCCCCTGGTCGAGTATAACAAAGTCCCGTGATCGAGTATAACAAAGGCCCCTCATCGAATATAACAAAGTCCCATGATCGGGAATAACAAAGTCCCCTCATCTAATATAATAAAGTCCCCTGATCGAGTATAACAAATTCCCCTGATCGAGTATAACAAAGTCCCAGGATCGAGAATAACAAACTCCCATGGTCCAGTATAACAAAGTTTCCTGATCGAGTATAACAAAGTTTCCTGATCGAGTATAACAAAGTCCCCTAATCGAGTATAACAAAGTCGCCTGAACGATTATAACAAAGTCCCCTATTCGAGTATAACAAAGTCACCTGATCGAGTATAACAAAGGACCCTGATCGAGTATAACAAAGGCACCTGATCGAGTATAACAAAGACCCCTGATCGCGTATAACAAAGCCCCCTGATCGAGTAAAACAAAGTCCCCTGATCGAGTATAACAAAGTCCTCTCACCGAGTATATCAAAGTTCCCTGATCGAGTATAACAAAGTCCCCTCATAGAGTATAACAAAGTCCACTGATCGAAAATAACAAAGTCCCCTAATTGGGTATAACAAAGGCCCCTGATCGAGTATAACAAAGGCCCCTCATCGAGTATAACAAAGTCCCGTGATCGAGTATAACAAAGTCCCGTCATCGAATACAACAAATGCCCCTCATCGAGTATAACAAAGTCCCATGATCGAGAATAACAAATTCCCCTCATCGAATCTAACAAAGGGCCCTGATCGAGTATAACAAAGATCCCCTGGTCGAGTATAGCAAAGGCCCCTCATCGAGTTTAACAAAGGCCCCTCATCGAATATAACAAAGTCCCCTGGTCGAGTATAACAAACTCCCCTGGTCGAGTATAACAAAGTCCCCTCATCGATTATAACAAATTCCCCTGATCGAGTAGAACAAAGTCCCCCCATCGAGTATAACAAAGGCCCCTCATCGAGCATAACAAAGTCCCATGATCGAGAATAACAAAGTTCCCTCATCGAATATAACAAAGTCCACTGATCTTGTATAATAAAGTCCCGTGATCGAGTATAACAAAGTCCCATGATCGAGTATAACAAAGTCCCCTGAACGATTATAACAAAGGCCCCTGATCGAATATAACAAAGTCCCCTGAACGACTGAAACAAAGCCCCCTGATCGAGTATAACAAAGTCCCCTGATCGAGTATAACAAAGTCCTCTGATTGAGTATAACAAAGGCCCCTCATCGAGTTTAACAAAGGCCCCTGATCGAGTATAACAAAGTTCCCTGGTCGAGTATAACAAAGGCCCTGATCGAATATAACAAAGGCGCCTGAACGAGTATAACAAAGGCCCCTGATTGAGTATAACAAAGTTTCCATATCGAGTATATCAAAGTCCCCTGATCGGGTATAACAAAGCCCCCTGATCATGTATAACAAAGGCCCCTGATCGAGTATAACAACGTCCCCTGGTCGAGTATAACAAAGTCCCATGATCGAGTATAACAAAGGCCCCTCATCGAATATAACAAAGTCCCATGATCGGGAATAACAAAGTCCCCTCATCTAATATAATAAAGTCCCCTGATCGAGTATAACAAATTCCCCTGATCGAGTATAACAAAGTCCCCTGATCGAGAATAACAAACTCCCCTGGTCCAGTATAACAAAGTTTCCTGATCGAGTATAACAAAGTTTCCTGATCGAGTATAACAAAGTCCCCTAATCGAGTATAACAAAGTCGCCTGAGAACGATTATAACAAGTCCCTATTCGAGTATAACAAAGTCCCCTGATCGAGTATAAGAAAGGACCCTGATCGAGTATAACAAAGGCACCTGATCGAGTATAACAAAGACCCCTGATCGAGTATAACAAAGCCCCCTGATCGAGTAAAACAAAGTCCCCTGATCGAGTTTAACAAAGTACTCTCACCAAGTATAACAAAGTTCCCTGATCGAGTATAACAAAGTCCCCTCATAGAGTATAACAAAGTCCACTGATGGAGAATAACAAAGTCCCCTGATCGGGTATAACATAGGCCCCTCATCGAGTATAACAAAGGCCCCTCATCGAGTATAACAAAGTCCCGTGATCGAGTATAACAAAGTCCCGTCATCGAATATAACAAAGGCCCCTCATCGAGTATAACAAAGTCCCATGATCGAAAATAACAAAGTCCCCTCATCGAATCTAACAAAGGCCCCTGATCAAGTATAACAAAGCCCCCTGGTCGTGTATAACAAAGCCCCCTTATCGAGTATAACAAAGGCCCCTAATCGAGTTTAACAATGTCCCCTCATCGAGTATAACAAAGTCCCCTGGTCGAGTATAACAAAGGCCCCTGACCGAATATAACAAAGGCGCTTGAACAAGTATAACAAAGGCCCCTGATCGAGTATAACAAAGTTCCCTGATCGAGTATAACAAAGTCCCCTGATCGGGTATAACAAAGTTCCCCTGATCGAGAATAACAAAGTCCCCTGCTCGAGTATAACAAAGCCCCCTAATCGAGTATAACAAAGTGCCCTCATCGAGTATAACAAAGTCCCCTGATCGAGTATAACAAAGTCCCCTGGTCGAGTATCACAGACTGCCCTAATCGAGTGTAACAAAGTCCCCTGATCGAGTATAACAAAGTCCCCTGATCGAGTATAACAAAGGCCACTGATCGAGTTTAACAAAGGCCCTCATCGAGTATAACAAAGTCCCCTGATCGAGTATAACAAAGTCCCTACATCGAATATAACAAAGTCCCCTAGATCGCGTATAACAAAGTCCCGTGATCGAGTATAACAAAGTCCCCTGATCGAGTACATAACAAAGTCCCCTGAACGATTATAACAAAGGCCCCTCGATCGAATATAACAGTTACCTGATCGAGTAAAAACAAAATCCCCTGATCGGTATAACAAAGTCCCCTGATCGAGTATAACAAAGTCCCCTGATCGAGTATAACAAAGGCCCCTGAAGGAGTTTAAATAAGGCCCCTCATCGAGTATAACAAAGTCCCCTGATCGAGTATAACAAAGGACCCTGATCGAGTTTAACAAAGTCCCATGATCGAGTATAACAAAGGACCGTGATCGAATTTAACAATGGCCCTTGATCGAGTATAACAAATTCCCCTGATCGAGTATAACAAAGGTCCCTGACTGAGTATAACAAAGTCCCTTGAACGATTATAACAAAGGCCCCTGATCAAGTATAACAAATCCCCCCTGATCGTGTATAACAAAGCCCCCTCATCGAGTATAACAAAGTCCCCAGATCAAGTATAACAAAGTCCCCTGAACAAGTATAACAAAGTCCCCTGATCGAGTATAACAAAGTCCCCTCACCGAGTATAACAAAGTACCCTGATCGAGTATGGCAAAGTTCCCTGATCGGGTACAACAAGGGCCCCTGATCGAGTATAACAAAGTCCGCTGAACGAGTATAACAAAGTCCCATGATCGAGTATAACAAAGTTCCCTAATCGAGTATAACAAAGTGCCCTCATCGAGTATAACAAAGTCCCCTGATCGAGGCAACAACCCCTGGTCGAGTATAAATAAAGTTCCCTGACTGGAGTATAACAGTCCCCTGATAGAGTATAACAAAGTCCCTGATCGAGTATAACAAAGGCCCTTCATCGAGTTTAACAAAGGCCCCTATCGAGTATAACAAAGTCCCCTGGTCGAGCAAGAAACCCCTGGTCGAGTATATAACAGTCCCCTGATCGAGTATAACAAAGTCCCTGATCGAGTATAACAAAAGTCCCTTGAACGATTAACAAAAGGCCCCTGATCGCGGCAATAATGCCCCCTGATCGTGTATAACAAAGCCGCCTTATCGAGTATAACAGCGTCTCCTGATCAAGTATAACAGTTACCTGATCGAAAGTAAACAAAACCCCTGATCGAGTTTAACAAAGGCCCCTGATCGAGTATAACAAAGGCCCCTCATCGAGTATAACAAAGGCCCCTCATCGAGTTTAACAAAGGCCCTCATCGAGTATAACAAAGTCCCTGGTCGAGTATAACAAACTCCCCTGGTCGAGTATAACAAAGAACCCTGGTCGAGTATAACAAAGTCCCCTGATCGAGTATAACAAAGGCCCCTGATCGAGTATAACAAGGCCCATCATCGAGTATAACAAAGTCCCCTGATCGAGTATAACAAAGCCCCCAAAGTGATCGAGTATAACAAAGGCCCCTGATCGCGTATAACAAAGTCCCCCTGGTCGAGTATAACAAAGCCCTGATCATCAAAGAGTATAACAAAGGCCCCTCATCGAATATATACAAAGTCCCATGATCGAGTATAACAAAGTCCCCTCATCCCTATATAATAAAGTCCCCTGATCGAGTATAAGTATAACAAATCCCCTGATCGAGTATAACAAAGTCCCCTGATCGAGAATAACAAACTCCCCTGGTCCAATATAACAAAGTCCCCTGATCGAGTATAACAAAGTTTCCTGATCGAGTATAACAAAGTCCCCTGATCGAGTATAACAAACTCCCCTGAACGATTATAACAAAGTCCCCTGATCGAGTAAAACAAAGATCCCCTGATCGAGTATAACAAAGTCCCCTGATCGAGTATAACAAAGGCCCCTGATCGAGTTTAACAAGGCCCCTCATCGAGTATAACAAAGTCCCCTGGTCGAGTATAACAAAGGCCCCTGATCGAATATAACAAAGGCGACTGAACGAGTATAACAAAGGCCCCTAATCGAGTATAACAAAGTTCCCTGATCGAGTATATCAAAGTCCCCTGATCGAGTATAACAAAGTCCCCCTGATCGAGAATATCACAGTCCCCTGATCGAGTATAACAAAGCCCCCTGATCAAGTATAACAAAGGCCCCTGATCGAGTATAACAAAGGCCCCTCATCGAATATAACAAAGTCCCATGATCGAGAATAACAAAGTCCCCTCATCTAATATAACAAAGTCCCCTGATCGAGTATAACAAATTCCCCTGATCGAGTATAACAAAGTCCCCTGATCGTGAATAACAAACTCCCGTGGTCCAGTATAACAAAGTTTCCTGATCGAGTATAACAAAGTCCCCTGATCGTGTATAACAAAGTCGCCTGAACGATTATAACAAAATCCCCTATTCGAGTATAACAAAGTCCCCTGATCGAGTATAACAAAGGCCCCTGATCGAGTATAACAAAGGCACCTCATCGAGTATAACAAAGTCCCCTGATCGAGTATAACAAATCCCCCTGATCGAGTAAAACAAAGTCCCCTGATCGAGTATAACAAAGTCCCCTCACCGAGTATAACAAAGTTCCCTGATCGAGTATAACAAAGCCCCCTCATAGAGTATAACAAAGTCCACTGATCAAGAAAAACAAAGTCCCCTAATCGGGTATAACAAAGGCCCCTGATCGAGTATTTCAAAGGCCCCTCATCGGGTATAAAAAAGTCCCGTAATCGAGTATAACAAAGTCCCGTCATCGAATATAACAGTCTCCTCAACGAGTATATCAAATTCCCCTGATCGAGTAGAACAAAGTCCCCTCATCGAGTATAACAAAGGCCCCTCATCGAGTATAACAAAGTCCCCCTGATCGAGAATAACAAAGTCCCCTCATCGAGTATAAAGTCCCTGATCAACAAAAGTCCCTGATCGAGGGCTACGAAAGTCCTCCGATCGAGTATAACAAAACCCCTAATCGAAAGATATAACAAAGCGCCTCTTACCAAGTATTACAAAGTCCCTGATCGAGTATAACCAAGCCCCCTCATCGAGTATTACAAAATCCCCTGATCGAGTATAAGAAAGTCCTTGATCGAGTATAACAAAGTCCCCTCATCGAGTATAACAAAGTCTCCTGATCGATTATAACAAAGTCCCCTGATCGAGTATAATCAAGGCCTCTGATCGAGAATAACACAGTCCCCTGATCGAGTATAACAAAGTCCCCTGAACGATTATAACAAAGGCGCCTGATCGAGTATAACAAAGTCCCCTGATCGAGTTTAACAAAGGCCCCTGATCGAGTATAACAAAGTCCCCTCGAGTATAACAAACCTGGTAGAGTATAACAAAGAGTATAACAAAGTCCCCTGATTGAGAGTATAACAAAGTCCCCTGAACGATTATAACAAAGGGCCCTGATCGAATATAACACAGTTACCTGATCGAGTAAAACAAAACCCCCTGATCGAGTATAACAAAGTCCCCTGATCGAGTATAACAAAGTTACCTGATCGAGTAAAACAAAACCCCCTGATCGAGTATAACAAAATCCCCTGATCGAGTATAACAAAGTCCCCTTATCGAGTATAACAAAGGCCCCTAATCGAGTTTAACAAAGGCCCCTCATCGAGTATAACAAAGGCCCCTGATCGAATATAACAAAGGTGCCTGAACGAGTATAACAAAGGACCCTAATCGAGTATAACAAAGGCCCCTGATCGAATATAACAAAGGTGCCTGATTGAGTATAACAAACTCCCCTGATCGAGTATAACAAAGGCCTTTCATCGAGTTTAACAAAGGCCCCAATTCGAGTATAACAAAGTCCCCTGATCGAGTATAACAAAGTCCCCTGAACGAGTATAACACAGTCCCATCATCGAGTATAACAAAGTCCCCCCATCGAATATAACAAAGTCCCCTGATCGAATATAACAAAGACCCCTCATCGAGTATAACAAAATCCCCTGATCAAGTATAACACAGTCCCCTGATCGAGTATAACAAAGTCCCCTGATCGGGTATAACAAAGGCCCCTGATCGAGTATAACAAAAGTCCCTTGAACGATTATAATAAAGGCCCTTGGATCAAGTATAACACAATGCCTCTGATCGTAGGTATAACAAAGCCGCCTTTATCGAGATAATAGCGCCCTGATCGAAAGTATAACAAAGTTATCTGATCGAAAGTAAAACAAACCCCTGATCGAGTATATAACAGAGTCCCCTGATCAAGTATAAATAAAGTCCCTTATCGAGTATAACAAAGGCTCCCTAATCGAGTTTAACAAAGGCCCCTCATCGAGTATAACAAAGGCCCCTGATCGAATATAACAAAGGTGCCTGAACGAGTATAACAAAGGCCCCTGATCGAGTATAACAAATTTCCCAGATCGAGTATAACAAAGTCCTCTGATCGGGTATAACAAAGTCCCCCTGATCGAGAATAACAAAGTCTCCTGATCGAGTATAACAAAGTCCCCTGATCGAGTATAACAAAGCCCCCTATTCGAGTATAACAAAGTGGCCTCATCGATTATAACAAAGTCCCCTGATCGAGTATAACAAAGCCCCCTCATCGAGTATAACAAAGTCCCCTGATCGAGGATAAGAAAGTCCTTGATCGAGTATAACAAAGTCCCCTCTTCGAGTATAACAAAGTCTCTTGATAGAGTATAACAAAGTCCCCTGATCGAGTATAACAAAGGCCTCTGATCGCGTATAACAAAGTTCCCTGATCGAGTATAACAAAGTCACCTGATCGAGTTTAACAAAGGCCCCTGATCGAGTATAACAAAGTCCCCTGATCGAGTATAACAAAGGCCCCTGATCGAGTTTAAATCAGGCCCCTCATCGAGTATAACAAAGTCCCCTGGTCGAGTATAACAAAGGCCCTTGATCGAATATAACAAAGGCGACTGAACGAGTATAACAAAGGCCCCTGATCGAGTATAACAAAGTTCCCTGTTCGAGTATATCAAAGTCCCCTAATCGGAAATAACAAAGTCCCCCTGATCGAGAATATCACAGTCCCCTGATCAAGTATAACAAAGCCCCCTGATCAAGTTATAACAAAGGCCCCTGATCGAGTATAACAAAGGCCCCTCATCGAATATAACAAAGTCCCATGATCGAGAATAACAAAGTCCCCTCATCTAATATAACAAAGTCCCCTAATCGAGTATAACAAATTCCCCTGATCGAGTAGAACAAAGTCCCTTCATCGAGTATAACGAAGGCCCCTCATCGAGTATAACAAAGTCGCCTGAACGATTATAACAAAATCCCCTATTCGAGTATAACAAAGTCCCCTGATCGAGTATAACAAAGGCCCCTGATCGAGTATAACAAATGCACCTCATCGAGTATAACAAAGTCCCCTGATCGAGTAAAACAAAGTCCCCTGATCGAGTATAACAAAGTCCCCTCACCGAGTATAACAAAGTTCCCTGATCGAGTATAACAAAGACCCCTCATAGAGTATAAAAAAGTCCACTGATCAAGAATAACAAAGTCCCCTGATCGGGTATAACAAAGGCCCCTGATCGAGTATTTCAAAGGCCCCTCATCGAGTATAACAAAGTCCCGTGATCGAGTATAACAAAGTCCCGTCATCGAATATAACAGTCTCCTCAACGAGTATAACAAATTCCCCTGATCGAGTAGAACAAAGTCCCCTCATCGAGTATATAACAAAGGCCCCTCATCGAGTATAACAAATTCCCCCTAATCGAGAATAACAAAGTCCCCTCATCGAGTATAACAAAGTCCCCTGATCGGGTATAACAAAGTCCCCCTGATCGAGAATAACAAAGTCCCCTGATCGAGTATAACAAAGCCCCCTAATCGAGTGTAACAAAGCGCCCTCATCAAGTATTACAAAGTCCCCTGATCGAGTATAACAAAGCCCCCTCATCGAGTATAACAAAGTCCCCTGATCGAGGATAAGAAAGTCCTTGATCGAATGTAACAAAGTCCCCTCATCGAGTATAACAAAGTCTCCTGATCGAGTATAACAAAGTCCCCTGATCGAGTATAACAAAGGCCTCTGATCGAGTATATAACAAAGTCCCCGATCGAGTATAACAAAGTCCCTGAACGATTATAACAAAGGCCCCTGATCGAGTATAACAAAGTCCCCTGATCGAGTTTAACAAAGGCCCCTGATCGAGTATAACAAAGTCCCCTGATCGAGTATAACAAAGGACCCTGATCGAGTTTAACAAAGTCCCATGATCGAGTATAACAAAGGACCCTCATCGAGTTTAACAATGGCCCTTGATCGAGTATAACAAATTCCCCTGATCGAGTATAACAAAGTCCCCTGATTGAGTATAACAAAGTCCCTTGAACGATTATAACAAAGGCCCTTGATCAAGTATAACAAATCCCCCCTGATCGTGTATAACAAATCCCCCTCATCGAGTATAACAAAGTCCCCAGATCAAGTATAACAAAGTCCCCTGAACAAGTATAACAAAGTCCCCTGATCGAGTATAACAAAGTCCCCTCACTGAGTATAACAAAGTACCCTGATCGAGTATAGCAAAGTCCCCTGATCGGGTACAACAAAGGCCCCTGATCGAGAATAACAAAGTCCGCTGAACGAGTATAACAAAGTTCCCTGATCGAGTATAACAAAGTTCCCTAATCGAGTATAACAAAGGCCCCTCATCGAGTATAACAAAGTCCCCTGGTCGAGTATAACAAACTCCCCTGGTCGAGTATAACAAAGTCCCCTAATCGAGTATAACAAAGTCCCCTGATAGAGTATAACAAAGTCCCCTGATCGAGTATAACAAAGGCCCTTGATCGAGTTTAACAAAGGCCCCTGATCGAGTATAACAAAGTCCCCTGGTCAAGTATAACAAAGGCCCTTCATCGAGTTTAACAAAGGCCCCTCATCGAGTATAACAAAGTCCCCTGGTCGAGTATAAGAAACTCTCCTGGTCGAGTATAACAAAGTCCCCTGATCGAGTATAACAAAGTCCCCTGATCGAGTATAACAAAGTCCCTTGAACGATTATAACAAAGGCCCCTGATCAAGTATAACAATGCCCCCTGATCGTGTATAACAAAGCCGCCTTATCGAGTATAACAAAGGCCCCTGATCGAGTATAACAAAGTTACCTGATCGAGTAAAACAAAACCCCCTGATCGAGTATAACAGAGTCCCCTGATCAAGTATAACAAAGTCCCCTTATCGAGTATAACAAAGGCCCCTAATCGAGTTTAACAAAGGCCCCTCATCGAGTATAACAAAGGCCCCTGATCGAATATAACAAAGGTGCCTGAACGAGTATAACAAAGGCCCCTGATCGAGTATAACAAATTTCCCAGATCGAGTATAACAAAGTCCTCTGATCGGGTATAACAAAGTCCCCCTGATCGAGAATAACAAAGTCTCCTGATCGAGTATAACAAAGTCCCCTGATCGAGTATAACAAAGCCCCCTATTCGAGTATAACAAAGTGGCCTCATCGATTATAACAAAGTCCCCTGATCGAGTATAACAAAGCCCCCTCATCGAGTATAACAAAGTCCCCTGATCGAGGATAAGAAAGTCCTTGATCGAGTATAACAAAGTCCCCTCTTCGAGTATAACAAAGTCTCTTGATAGAGTATAACAAAGTCCCCTGATCGAGTATAACAAAGGCCTCTGATCGCGTATAACAAAGTTCCCTGATCGAGTATAACAAAGTCACCTGATCGAGTTTAACAAAGGCCCCTGATCGAGTATAACAAAGTCCCCTGATCGAGTATAACAAAGGCCCCTGATCGAGTTTAAATCAGGCCCCTCATCGAGTATAACAAAGTCCCCTGGTCGAGTATAACAAAGGCCCTTGATCGAATATAACAAAGGCGACTGAACGAGTATAACAAAGGCCCCTGATCGAGTATAACAAAGTTCCCTGTTCGAGTATATCAAAGTCCCCTAATCGGAAATAACAAAGTCCCCCTGATCGAGAATATCACAGTCCCCTGATCAAGTATAACAAAGCCCCCTGATCAAGTTATAACAAAGGCCCCTGATCGAGTATAACAAAGGCCCCTCATCGAATATAACAAAGTCCCATGATCGAGAATAACAAAGTCCCCTCATCTAATATAACAAAGTCCCCTAATCGAGTAAAACAAAT
Source organism: Homarus americanus (assembly GCF_018991925.1). Taxonomy (NCBI): domain Eukaryota; kingdom Metazoa; phylum Arthropoda; class Malacostraca; order Decapoda; family Nephropidae; genus Homarus; species Homarus americanus. The sequence goes on from NW_024745926.1 coordinate 21,705, forward strand.
TCCCCGGATCGAGTATAACAAAGTCCCTTCATCATATAAACCGCGCCCCTCATCGAGTATAACAGTCGCCTTGAACGACAGCAACAAAACCCCTATTCAGTATAACAAAGTCCCCTGGATCGAGCATAACAAAGGCCCGACTGATATAACAAATGCACTTTCATCGAGTATAACAAGTCCTGACTATAAACAAAACCCCATCGATAAAGTCCCCTCACCGAGTATAACAAAGTTCCCTGATCGAGTATAACAAAGCCCCTCATAGAGTATAACAAAGTCCACTGATCAAGAATAACAAAGTCCCCTGATCGGGTATAACAAAGGCCCCTGATCGAGTATTTCAAAGGCCCCTCATCGAGTATAACAATGTCCCGTGATCGAGCATAACAAAGTACCGTCATCGAATATAACAGTCTCCTCAACGAGTATAACAAATTCCCCTGATCGAGTAGAACAAAGTCCCCTCATCGAGTATAACAAAGGCCCCTCATCGTGTATAACAAAGTCCCCCTGATCGAGAATAACAAAGTCCCCTCATCGAGTATAACAAAGTCCCCTGATCGGGTATAACAAAGTCCCCCTGATCGAGAATAACAAAGTCCCCTGATCGAGTATAACAAAGCCCCCTAATCGAGTATAACAAAGCGCCCTCATCGAGTATAACAAAGTCCCCTGATCGAGGATAAGAAAGTCCTTGATCGAATGTAACAAAGTCCCCTCATCGAGTATAACAAAGTCTCCTGA
>NW_024745927.1:0-17649 GCF_018991925.1 Homarus americanus
GTATTGTGGTAAACATCCTTAAGAGCAGCTCTGTGTGTTCTTACGACCTCAAAGTAACACAAAAGGTAGCCAATATCTACCCTTGGTCAGTCACTTTATGTAGATGTCAATTGTGTCATTTTCTAGACTTAGTGCCCCCTGGAGGAGAAAGTAAATACAATGTTGATTTATTTTGGTCACAACACACGCTAGTAGATTATTTTTTCCTATTTAACTAAATAATTAACACTATGTAGCTAACTAATTATATGACTCAAAGATTGTAACCAATATGGCGTCGATATTGTTCACATACTCTATGATTAATAGATGTATTGTCTGTTTAATTTTAGGGAAGAATTTAATTTATAAACTTTTGAGAATCTGGATACAGGAGTTTTGTCTTTGCGCGCGCGTGTGTGTGTGTGTGTGTGTGTGTGTGTGTGTGGTGATGATGATGATGACGGATACTTTCCTCTGCAGTGAAAAAAGTATCTTGACATTGCAAAGTTTAACTGTAAGCCGAAGGAACGTTTGTAATGTGACTTAATATGTGAAATTGTAACTTGAAATTCTTTGTGAAAAAATATTTCCCTTTAAAGTTTGGCAGTAAATGAAGTATTACATCAAGGTGTAACTTGTAGTTCCTTGTGGAGTAAATTACCTAAGTGGACGATACAGCTACTCCAGGGTGTAAGACCTAGAGTAGAAAGTCTTAAGACCTTACCTGAGGTTGAAAGACTCTTATAGTGGAACGTCTTAGGTATTGAAACTTTAATTACAGTAAATAAAATATAATATACCTAAACATTCCTTCACCTGGCGACAACTAATGATACAGGTGGTGTAATAGCTCTTTAAAATTCCTCCGTTTGATATAATAATGACCACACATGAACTTATAATGTGCAATATCTTGATAACACATTAGCTGCAACATTACACCTAAATGAGTTACAGAATGTGGAGTTGAGGCAAAAAAATGTTGGGACATGTTTGAGATCATCAGTTGAGCCAAACGTTTATACTCAATATTGTTTTAATGGTATTTTAGAGCGACCGAAAAATGTAAACAAAATGGCCGGCTAGGCTCCGGGGATCCACGAGTCCTCTTATGAAGGATCGACAATAAATGAAAACAAATCAGATTAATTTAAACACATTTCCAAGAGTATTAGATCCTGTAAAGAGAGAAAATTAATACTTGATATTTGTAGAAGCTTTTTTTTTTCGTCCGTTTTCGTCTTAGTTAAAACAATTGTGGTGGTGTTACCTGTTCCAAACGGTAGACATCAAGGAAATGGATCAAGACCTTAATACTCAAAGGTACACATGATGATTTGTTCCCAAGTCCGAGGATATACTTCACAAAACAGATTAACATTAGGACACAATGATGGCGAACAAAATAACATCAACATTGCGTACAGCACATGTCTTGCTTTGACTCTTAACTCTTGTAATTTTTCGTAATGTTAGTGAATGAAATTGAGATTCTGGGCATATTTTCCTGTTTTTCTTTCTAATCAAGTGTAAAGGAAGATGTACTGTTTATTGATGGATTTGGTGATGTCTTAATAGTGTATTAGTGTGTTAATATTACACAGGTTTGGTATAGTGGTGACGGTAATGTAGTGTAGTAAGATTTTAACACATGGAGGTGAATTTGTCTTTTATGTTGAGGATTTAAAAACATAAGAACAGCTGAGGATTTAAGAACATAAGAACATAAGAAAATAAGGAGTCTGCAATAGGCCGGTTGGCCTGTGCATGACAGCTCCTGTCGAGAGTTACTACCACTCTCTATCATCCATGAATCTATCTAGCCTCCTTTTGAAACTTTCCAGAGTTCCCGCACTTACTACAAAGTTGCTAAGCTTGTTCCACTCGTCCACCACCCTATTTGTGAACCAGTTTCTTCCTATCTCCCTCCTAAGCCTAAACTTATCCAACTTGAATCCGTTGCTCCGAGTCCTATCCTGCTCGGATATTATAAGAACTTTATCTATATCCCCTTTATTGATTCCTTTCACCCACTTAAATACTTCTATCATATCTCCCCGCACTCTTCGTCTTTCTAGGGAATGCAAGTTAAGTTTCTGTAACCTATCCTGATATGGAAGGTTTCTAAGTCCCGGAATCATTTTTGTCATTCTTCGCTGCACCGACTCTAGTGAATTTATACCCATTCAATAATAGGGGCACCAGAACTGAACCGCATAATCGAGGTGCGGCCTGATTTGTTAAAGGGAAGATCTGGTGGACGGGGATAATTGTCTGGTTGTGATGGACACAGCTCACCTAACCTAACCCAATCTAACCTAACCCAACCCAACCTAACCCAACCTAACCCAACCCAACCTAACCTAACCCCTATATATGTGTGAGATAAGGTTCTGATTCAAGAACAAGATGCACAAGTTCGAATCCAAATTGAGCTGTAGGGTTTGTTGACTAATTCGGGGCATCACATTCATAAAACTCTCAAATGGGATACGACTAAACCCGAAGCCCCATCTTCCGTCGGTCGGTCGTTGGTGTCAGGTCAAAGTTCAGTTTGTAGTTCACCTACTGTGATATGTGTCATTTATCGAAACGAAACATGAGGTTAACGTGAAAACAAAACCTCGAAGCAACACGTATAAACAGGGTCGAGTTTTCATCGGATTTTACGTCATGAAATTTTCCATCTTGAGAGAGAGAGAGAGAGAGATTGATTGATTGATTCCGATGCTGAAATTAACACTAAAATTTTATACTGTAAATGAGATAAATGCAGGTAAGGTTGGCGTATGGAATTATTGAAGGACGATCACAGAAATGTTTTACCTGTTTCCTGTGATGTAAGTCCAAAGTGGTGTTAATTGTCATGGGTTTATACGTCCAAAATGTTCTTCATATCGTAGGGTTTTACATCCAAATATGCCATCCAAGTCCATATGTCCATTCATCCAGTTAGCTGTTTATCCATCCACCGATTCACCCACCTACCCATCTCTCATCCCATTCAGTCACCCATCTACCCATCTATCCTCCCATTCAGTCTCCCATCCATCCATCCATCCATCCATCCATCCATCCTTCCATCCATCACACGAGGAATAGAATGACCCATTTATAATTTTTCTCTTTCCTGCTGCACTAAGGATCAACCACCCAGAGTAGTATGGCTACCCTGAGTAAGTACACTCTGTATTCCTCCTTTACTCTATTGTGGGTGTAGGTGGTGGGTAGTGTGTGTTTGTGGGTGTAGAACGTGGATAGTAGGTTTGTTTGTGGGTGTAGGGCGTGGATAGTAGGTTTGTTTGTGGCTGTAGGGCATGAATAGTAGGTTTGTTTGTGGGTGTAGGGCGTGGATAGTAGGTTTGTTTGTGGGTGTGGGGCGTGGATAGTAGGTTTGTTTGTGGGTGTGGGGCGTGGATAGTAGGTTTTAGGTTTGTGGGTGTGGGGGCGTGGATAGTGGGTTTGTTTGTGGGTGTAGGGGCGTGGATAGTGGGTTTGTTTGTGGGTGTAGGGCATGGATAGTAGGTTTTTGTGGGTGTGGGGCGTGGATAGTAGGATTTGTTTGTGGGCGTGGGGCGTGGATGGTAGGTTTGTTTGTGGGTGTAGAACGTGGATAGTAGGTTTGTTTGTGGGTGTAGGGCGTGGATAGTAGGTTTGTTTGTGGGTGTAGGGCGTGGATAGTAGGTTTGTTTGTGGGTGTAGGGCATGGATAGTAGGTTTGTATGTGGGTGTAGGGCGTGGATAGTAGGTTTGTTTGTGGGTGTGGGGCGTGGATAGTAGGTTTGTTTGTGGGTGTGGGACGTGGATAGTAGGTTTGTTTGTGGGTGTGGGGCGTGGATAGTAGGTTTGTTTGTGGGTGTAGGGCGTGGATAGTAGGTTTGTTTGTGGGTGTAGGGCGTGGATAGTAGGTTTGTTTGTGGGTGTGGGGCGTGGATAGTAGGTTTGTTTGTGGGTGTGGGGCGTGGATAGTAGGTTTTTTTGTGGGTGTGGGGCGTGGATAGTAGGTGTGTTTGTGGGTGTAGAGCGTGGATAGTAGGTATGTTTGTGGGTGTAGAGCGTGGATAGTAGGCATGTTTGTGGGTGTAGGGCGTGGATAGTAGGTATGTTTGTGGGTGTAGGGAGTGGATAGTAGGTTTGTTTGTGGGTGTTTGGGAGTGGATAGTAGGTATGTTTGTGGGTGTAGATACATACATTGTTAAGAGGAATAAATCAAAATGGGAAGAAGATTAAGATAAATATACTGATGATTAATGGTACAGGTGAGTTAATAAAATTGATATAAATAGATAAATACAGTAGATAGATAGATAGATAGATAGATACAGTAGATAGATAGATAGATAGATGTATGATTTTGTATACCGCAAGAGTAACTAAATATTCCTGTACCTGTATTTTCTTTCAGTTACAAAATACACAGGATTATAAATATGAGTATGCATATTGCACATCAGGTGTTACAGTCAGTGGTAATATTTTGTAATACTCTTAAGTGATGAGGTAACAGAGGAAATAGACGGATACTAACGGAGAGTTTTTGTAGAATTAGACAGACATTCAGACAGTAAAACTTCTTCCGACAATACAAATTTTGACGGTGGAATTTATACACGAGAGTGTATGGATAATTATGATGAGCTGAATTATGACATCTACGTCTGATAATCAGTTGTTTAGAATGGATTATTATTATTTTTGTTGAGTTATTTAACAGTTCGAGAAAAGGTTTATTATGGTACTATGTCCTATTATCACACAAGGTCATAATTGAAGTAAAATAACCAATTATACTGTATTATTTTAGACAATACATAAGAACATAAGAACATAAGAATGGAGGAAACTGCAGCGGGCCTATTGGCCCATACTGGGCAGTCCCGTTTACACCCAACCCCTATTGCTCATATGAGCATCCAACCTATGTTTGAAGCAATTCAGCGTATTCGAGTTAATGATGATATTTGGTAACTTGTTTCATTCATCCACTACTCTGTTTCCAAACCAGTGTTTACCTATTTCACGCCTAAATCTAAATTTGTCTAATTTAAAACCATTGTTACGAGTTCGCTCCTGGTTGGATAGTTTGAGTACCTTTGTAATGTCACCTTTGTTTAGCCCTGCCTTCCACTTATACACCTCTATCAGGTCGCCCCTCGCTCTACGTCTCTCAAGGGAGTGCAAATTAAGAAGCTTTAACCTGTCTCTATACTCAAGGTTCCTAATGCCCGGGATTAGTCTTGTCATTCTCCTCTGAATTCTTTCCAAGGATTCTATATCCATTCTGTAATACGGTGACCAGAACTGAACTGCGTAATCCAGGTGTGGTCTCACAAGAGCAAGATACAGTTTTAGGATGGCCTCGCTAGTCTTGTAACTAACACTCCTTTGTATGAACCCAAGTACTTTATTAGCCTTGTTACGAGCAAAAACACATTGTTTACTTGGCTTAAGGTTCCTACTTATCATTACTCCTAAATCTCTCTCGCAGTCGGATTTCTCTATGGCATCGTTGTTCATCTGGTATCTGGTTTCCCTGTTTACATCTCCTATACTGAGTACTTTACATTTGTAGACGTTGAATTTCATCTGCCATTTTTCAGACCATTCGAAAAATTTGTTTAGATCTTCCTGTAGTTTTGCCGAGTCCTCGTCAGATTTGATAACACGTCCTATTTTAGTGTCATCAGCAAATTTACTTATGTTGCTGTCAATGCCGATATCTATGTCGTTTATGTATATAATAAATAATAGTGGTCCAAGTACTGAGCCTTGGGGAACTCCACTTGTGACGTTGCTCCAATGGGACTTAGTGCCGTTAATGCTCACTCGCTGTTTCCTGTCCTGTAACCACGCCCTAATCCATTTAAGGATGTCACCTTTGATGCCATGAGCTTCTACCTTTCTAATTAGTCTTTCGTGGGGGACTCTGTCGAAGGCATTGCTAAAGTCGAGATAAACCACATCATAATTGTGCCCCTCGTCCACCGATTCGAAAACTGATGAAAGAATGTTAATAGTTTAGTTAGGCAAGAACGTCCGCTTGTGAAGCCATGCTGGGAATCATTGATCAATCGGTGCTTCTCCAGGTGATTTCGAATAGAGTTTGAAATGATTGCTTCCAGTAATTTGCCTACTATTGATGTTAGACTGATTGGGCGGTAGTTAGAGGATAGTGATCTATCCCCCTTCTTGAAAATCGGTATTACATTCGCTATCCTCCAGGATTCTGGTACTACACCTGTTTTTAATGACATGTTAAACAACTTTGCTAAGGGCATACTAAGCTCTTCCTTACATTCCTTTAATACTCTGGCAAATATCTCATCGGGACCAGGTGACTTATTAGGCTTTAGTTTGTCTATTTGCTTACTAACATCGTTACTAGTCACTACTATCTCACTTAATTTGTTTTCTTCACTATCTCTGAATAGAGTCGGTTCCTCGGGTATTCCCTGGACATGCTGGATAATATACCATCTACTTAAGGAGGTGATGTAGGTAAGGTAGATTGATATTTTAACATTAATTTACTCAGTTTTTTCTTAGTATCGGATTTTTTTTTTTAGTTTTTTATTCTGACAATTTATAATGCAAGCAGCGTTCACATGTTGTCAACCGCCCCCAAGTGTACAAGAAGTTTGGACTGTAACTGTACCGTCAATAAGTGGCTGTAACTGCACCGTCAATAAGTGGCTGTAACTGTACCGTCAATAAATGGCTGTAACTGTACCGTCAATAAGTGGCTCTGTATTCTGAACACGGGGATCTCTACAGTATAACCTACGAGTATAACTGTGGTGAAAGAACTGCTTCCCCGCATTATGTTGAGGAAGATTCGTATACAAACTTTTTGCCCTGACTTCGTAGTAAAAAAAATCTTAGGCAAAATATATTGAATTTATTTTTAATGTTTATTTATTTATTGTTGTCGTTGGTGTTTTTTTTTTTTACCGGGATGTGTGTTATATTCACGAAAATGGAGTCAAGACAAATGTTGGACACGTTGATGTGAAGTAACACAGTAAATGATGTTGTTTGTGTTGCTGTGTTATTTATTTATTGTGTTTCTTATTCTTTTCTGTTTATTTTGTTTTATTTAGTTTTATTGTAGTAATTGTTATTCTTTTTTTTATTCTTACTAATGTTCATTTTACTGTTTATTCGTTTTCTTATTTTCATTTTATTGTTCAATAATTTTCCATTCATTCTTATTTATTTATCGCGTTGGTGTATTTCATTTATTTGCTATTCTCTTAGGTATTTCACATTTGCATTAATTAATCTTCAAATCATTGGTTGCTATTTTTATCATACTAGTTTAATGTTCACCTCAGCAGTCAACTGGCTTATGTCTAAACAATGTCTACCACTGTTTTAGCCAGACTTAGTTATGAGACTTGTAATTCAGTATCCATTACGTACCGTTTATCAGTGTAATTTGTGGTAATGGACTGCCCAATGTAATTATATATATTGTCTTACTGAAAAAAATGCGGTGTAACCAAGATTAAGTTTTATAGAGTTTGTATTTAAGGATTATTCTCCTATACTTCTCTTAGATTCTGAATATATTTTTGTTTTATTATTTCAGTGTATTGTAATGTGTAGTTAGTTACACTATAGATATATAATAATTGCTTTAAGTTTGGTTGGGAGTGTGGAAGGTGTTGTGGTGTGTGATGTACAGGTGTGTACAGGTGGTGGTTACACCTGACTTCGAGGCAGGTGTGTATAGGTGCCAGATACACCTATGGTTACAACACAGGTGTATCCGGCAGCAGTAGTAACAAAGGGGCTATATGGGCTCCGGCGGCCATGTCGTGACACCGGCCGGCAGAATCCCCTGGTGAAAAAGGGAAACAAGATGGCCGTCCCCCATTCAATATGTAAACAACTCGACCTGAAATGTTGTTTATTGGACATTTTTCTCATTAGGGAGTCGAACCCTTGTTTTGAGTTGGTGTTCAACTACCGTGGCTGACGGCCATCACCTGTGATTCAACTGGTAGAATTAAGTGTAATAATAATAATAATAATAATAATAATAATAATAATAATAATAATAATAATAATTAACGGTTTATTGAAAGAGCTTGGCAGCCAGAAGGCTGAAAATATACAGTTACATATTTGGGGAATGGGTTTCGAATTACAAATAATATACAAGTAACATAAGTGATACAAATAAGATATATAATAACTAGATGGGGAAAAGCTCAAACTACAGTGCATTTCAACATAGTGACAGTGCAAGAAGTAGTATTTACTGGGAGTGAATACACTGGTTTATTACAAGTTATTGATAATATTTACAATGGTTGGGACTGGGCTGTTCTTATAGCGATCAGTTCGTGCACTTATGGGCTGGATGCGGTTGTGGTGTCAAACAGCAATTCTCGGGCTAGGGATCTCAGGTGGTAGTAGGAGCCGGTGTCGAGGATGGTGTAGAAGCTTCTTAGCAAATTTGCAGATGTGGTCGTGGTGATGGTCAGTGAGAGTCGAAAGGGTCAGTGTGTTGAGCGCTTCTTGATATGTGGAGTAGGAAGGGGAGAGAATAATCTTGCATGCCCTCTTTTGCACTTTTACTAGGTGGGCATCTTATCAAATGAACCCCTGTCCTAATGGGCCCTAGTCCTAATGGGCCCCAGTCCTATTGGGTCCCAGTTTTAATGGGCCCCAATTCTAATTGGTCACATTTCCAATGGTTCTCAGTCCTAATGAGCCTCAGTCCAAAGATACCACAGGCCTAATGGTTCCAGTCTTAATAGACCTCAGTCTTAATGAGTCCCAATCCTGACGGCTCTCAATACTAATGGGCCTCAGTCCTAATAGTTTAAGGTTGGGACCCATTAAGACTGGCTTCTATTTACCTTACAAGCACTGTTTTCTACCGTGTCATCCCGTGTGTGTGTGATTTCCCGTGTCAGGTGGTATAATACGCAGGTGAGTGGCTGCCAGGTAGGGTGGGTGAGGGTGGGCACCTTGATGCAGGGGAACGTGAGTTCCTGATGCTGATTCACACCAGTGTCATGATGAGGTAATCTTATCACCTTATTAGTGTACGATGAGTGGGTGGGCGTGGTGTGGAGGGGTGGGGGCGCGTAAGGGGTAGGCAGCAAGGGGCGTGGTGTATGGTGGGGGGAGGGTAAGGGGCGTGTAGGGGTAGCTAAGTGGGCGTGTTGAGTTGGGCAAGAGGGAGGCGTGGTGGGTGTAGGGGCGTGTATAGGAGGCGGGAAGTGGTGATGGCGCGCGCCACTAATCACTCTGACCTTACTGAACACAACCCATTATACAGCATAATTCGTGTTGCTTCCATCAGCCTCACACAGTCAAACACACTATTTACATTTTCTCTTCACATATATTTTATTTTATTCGTTTCAAGTGGGACTCGAATTTCAGCCTTGGAGTCGAAGAGGAATTTTTTTAGGAGAAGTTGAAAAGAAATCGTGTTTAGTTGAAGACGAATGTGTTCTTATATAAAAGTGAAGGAATTAACCAGACGTGTTTGATTGTTTGGGAGTCTCTATCTCTCACACTCGAGTCCAAGATGTCCCCCTTGAGGACGGTGTTCGTGTAGCGTCGTCAAACTCGCTCTTGGTTTTTATTCAGCAGGAAGAGCTACACCCGCCACCTGGTGTTGGCCGTGTCTGGTGACCATCATATTAACAAGGCCGCTCTCTCGTGCCTTGTCCACACGCCACCCCCCACCTCCATATTGTACCGTTTTGTCCTTTATTAACGGTGGTGTTACTACAGGCAGCGTGGTGTGGGGGGAGGGCCGCTGCTTCACATTGTTCAGTCTTTGACGTGTAACACAAAACGTGAGATGTTGTGGTCCTTCACTACCTCACAACACACACACATCTCCTAGTTACCACATGCTGTTGTTATTAAAGCTCCACCAATGAGTACGCGTCGCTGTCTCGTCCTTTGCTCCGCCGACCATTACAGTGTGTAGCTGTAGGACTCGCCGCCGTGTTTGTTTCATGTAGCGACAATAAACTCCCGGAAATAGAATCACTATACCCAACCTGATCTAATTAAGGACACGTTAGGCTTTGTAAGATAGTTTAGTTTGAAGTGTTGTGAATCTCCGTGGGTGTTATAGATTCACTTGGTATACTACATGTGTAAAGTCAGGATATATACAATGTGTGTTGATTTTTCTACCCGTGTGTTAAATATTTTTGTGGGGAGGGGAGGTATTTTCCTGTCGGTTTCCACTCTAGCTTTCCACCAATGTTATTTCACCCTTCTAGATTTCTATACCCTTTGATCCACCTTACCTAAGAGTGGAATGAGATAAATAGAATTGGTGGAGTGGAATGTCTGTATAATTGATGTCAGGATCCAACTCTGCCCTGGACGACACAGGATTGATCGTCACTGGTGTTGTAAGACTGTACAGAAAACCGCCTCTTGTGTTGTTCCCACGTATGAAGGTAAACTGAACAAGCACGCTGGGCAATGCTCGTTGTTGTAGTGGAATACACACGAAACCCAGTCAGTTGAGGGTGTAAATCTTCGCCTGCCTCTGGAATGCACTACACACGCTATGCCAAAACTGAGATATACTCGGCATGTCAACACTGAGACACACATGCTATGCTAACAAACATATACTCACATAAACTATGCCAATATTAAGACACATACACTATGCGAAACACCGGCTGTGCCTAAACTAATGATTCCCCGCTCTACATGAACGCTGAGATAACAAGTTGACTTTTTTATCGAGGAGGAGCCAAAGTCTTTCACGATAGTCACCGTCTTAGCTAAACTTGTTAACATGGTTAGCAACTTCTGGAAACATCGCGCTTAACCGAGTTATCAAGTTGTGAATAAGCTGACTCACAAAGGAGAAGTATTCCTCGACGAATTAATCTTACCAGCTTACAAGCTCTTTATTAATTAATGACAAGCGTTACACCTGTCCGCCATTCTAGGCCACGCCTCTCACCCCCCCCCTCCCCTTAAGTCAATAGCCTTCAAAAGCAGTGAAAGACGAAATTGGTTCTTATAATCATGACTGCTTTCTCGGGACATTGTGTATACAACACACTCTAAACTAAGCCTAGGTACCTTCTTAACCCCTCATAATCCGCGATGGAAAGTCTGGGACTCTGACCATATTTTCATTATTTTTCCTTTCCAAATTTAGGGTAAACCTGATTTCTCTGTGATCACTGTTCCCAAGTTCTTCCCCTATTGTGATATCTCTGATAATATTTTCTTTATTTGTTCATACTAGGTCTAATATATTGTCACCTCTAGTAGGTTCTGTAATTAGTTGATTCAAAAAATTGTCCTGTACTGCGTCTAGGAAGTCTTCAGATTCATAGTCACCTACAATGTTGTCCCAGTCAATATTTCTGAAGTTGAAATCCCCCATAATGCATAGGTTGTTGTATATTGCTGCCCTACTCATTTCCTGCCATATGGGCTGAGTTGCTTCTTTCCCAAGACTTGGGGGCCGGTAAATCACTCCCATAATTAGTTTTCGCTTCTTTCTGCCATTTCTACCCATACAGACTCAGTTCCTATTTCACCCTTTATTGTATTATTAATGCACCATTTTAATGTATCTCTGACGAAGAGTGCAACTCCTCCCCCCTTCCTACCTTCCCTGTCCTTGTGAAAAAGGTTGTACCCTTCTTTGTGTTACTCAGATAAAAAGTTCTTGCTCGCCAGATTCATCCAGGTTTAGGTGGCTACTATGACGTCTACATTCTCAGTACATACAACCGCTCTCAGCAAGTCTATTTTATTTCTAATGCTCCTACTGTTTGTATAGTACACATTTAAACCTACCCTTCCCTGGTCCTGTTTTACCCCTTGTTCTGAGTAACCAATTATACTCCCATCTATCTACTGGCGAAACTTCCCCTTCAGAGTGACAATTTCACGCTCCAGACAAGTGTACCCCGTCACGACTGTACAGGTAGTCGTTGCCGTAGAATCGTCGCCAGTTATCAATGAACGCCCAACCATTGCTTACACAATGTTTTTTTTATTCCAGTCGGCAATTTATAGCAATTGCCTTGGACAGCCTTTCACCGCCAACTCCTCTTCTAGACGAGACACCACATACTATTGGGTTCCCTACCCTATCACTAATCTTCCCTAATGCCTCCCTATACCTGCTGAAAAGTTCCTCACTCCTAACCTTTCCTATGTCGTTGCCTCCTACTCTAAGACACACTACCGGATTGGTACTTCCCCTGACAAGACTCTATCTATCCTCTCAGTGAGTAGTGGGAGGACCAAGCTGGTGGTCAAGAAGCACTCAAAGGATACGACAACAACGACAACAACAGCTAAGTGTACCAACCCGTTCAGTCCCTTGATAGACGAATTGGACGTTAGTACAGTCAGGGGCAGGGATGACAAGGAAGGTATAAAAACTTTAATTGTTGGTGACTCACAGGTAAGGTACATGGACAGGGCCTTTTGTGGTAAAAACAAAAATAGGATGAGGGTGTGTTTGCCAGGGGCTGGGGTGGGGGATATAATTGACAGGATGGACAATATCTTGTCTGGTAATGGGAACAAACCCATTATCTGCCTCAGTGCAGGAGGCAATGATATTGGCCGGTGTAGGAGCGAGGAACTTCTTGATAAGTTCAAGGCAGCCATAGATCGTATTAGGACTAAGGGAGGGATCCCTATCATATGCGGTGTCCTGCCTAGAAGGAGAGTTGGCAGTGAATGGTTGTCAAGGGCAGTTGGTGTTAACGACCGTCTTGACAGATATTGCAAGTCAATATCAGTCCCATTCATTGACAACTGGGACAACTTCTATGGCAGAAGGGACCTTTATGCTAGGGATGGGGTGCACCTGTCTAGGGATGGAGTAGCAACCCTGGCTGGGGCTCTAGAGGGGGCAGTTCAAAAGATATCGAAGTCTTTAAACTGCTAAGAGAACATAGGAGCACGGGGGTGGAGGAGACTGCAGTGGGAGCGGGTAAACAAGGCGAAAGATTACAGGGAAATAGTGTTAGAAATGATGACAAAACTAAATTAGACAGGGAGTTTAAAACTAAACGCGGTAAGGGAAGGACTCAGAACACGACTAACTTAAATGTATACTACGCGAACAGTAGAAGTATGAGAAACAAAATGGATGATATTAAGGCCTTGGTATGTACCGAAGAAATCGATATAATTGCATTCACTGAAACATGGATCAACCTAGACACACGTGAATTACCAGTCGAATACCAAATTGCGGGTTACAAACTGTTCCATACCGATAGGCAGACCAGGAAAGGAGGCGGAGTAGCAATCTATGTTAGGGATAATCTGAAGTGTGAAATAAATAAGGAAATAAAAACTGAGAGGAATACAGAAACAATTTGGATAGAATTAAGCGACGGTCGGGAAAAATTAATCACAGGGGTAATATATAGACCCCCCAATCTTGATAGCGTCAATGAGCGACTTATCTGGGATGAAATGCGCAGGGCTTCCATACACAACAAAGTCTGTATAGTAGGCGACTTTAACCTTGGCCAAATAGATTGGACTGTCCTTACGGGTAACTCAGAATCAGAGGATTTTCTCGAGACGATCCAGGACTGTTTCCTAAGTCAACATATAACCGAACCCACACGGGGTAATAATATACTGGATTTAGTTCTGACGAACAGAGAAAACCTCATTAGCAATGTCGAGGTAGGGAACGAACTTGCAAACAGCGATCACAAAGAAATTCGATTCCAGTTAGATTTTCAGGGCAGACGTAAGAAAAATTCCACTAATTTACCAGATTTCAGAAGGGCAAACTTTGACAGTTTAAAGAGGCAGCTGAGAGAGGGGGTGTCGCGCTTGGCCGTGAACCTGACAGATGACACCGACCTGATAACGAGATCTGAGATTGCTGAGTTCCACGATAATTTAAATAGTGAGTTACTTAATGCACAAAGGCAGAACATACCATACAAAAAACTCAGATCAGACAACAATGACCCTAAATGGATAAATAATTATTTTTATAGAACATCATTGGCCAAAGGAAGGCTATAGGTAGAAGGATAAATCGTGGCGAAATTCACCTCCGGGACTATTATAGGGTATTGGCGAGTAGAGTTAAAACCGAGATAAGGAAAGCAAAGAGGAATAATGAGGTAAGGATAGCAAGGGAGGCGAAGACAAACCCCAAAGGATTCTACCAAATGTATCAAACTAAAACACGAGAAAAGATTGGACCAATACGGTCAGACTCCGGCGAGCTCACTGATAACGACGGAGAAATGAGCAATAATTTGAATAAATATTTTTCAACAGTTTTCACCACCGAAAATCTAAACATGATACCTGAGGCACCGACTCTATTCAGAGATAGTGAAGAAAACAAATTAAGTGAGATAGTAGTGACTAGTAACGATGTTAGTAAGCAAATAGACAAACTAAAGCCTAATAAGTCACCTGGTCCCGATGAGATATTTGCCAGAGTATTAAAGGAATGTAAGGAAGAGCTTAGTATGCCCTTAGCAAAGTTGTTTAACATGTCCTTAAAAACAGGTGTAGTACCAGAATCCTGGAGGATAGCGAATGTAATACCGATTTTCAAGAAGGGGGATAGATCACTATCCTCTAACTACCGCCCAATCAGTCTAACATCAATAGTAGGCAAATTACTGGAAGCAATCATTTCAAACTCTATCGAAATCACCTGGAGAAGCAGCATTGATCAATGATTCCCCAGCATGGCTTCACAAGCGGACGCTCTGCCTAACTAATCTATTAACATTCTTTTCATCAGTTTTCGAATCAGTGGACGAGGGCACAATTATGATGTGGTATATCTCGACTTTAGCAAAGCCTTCGACAGAGTCCCCCACGAAAGACTAATTAGAAAGGTAGAAGCACATGGCATCAAAGGTGACATCCTTAAATGGATTAGGGCGTGGTTACAGGACAGGAAACAGCGAGTGAGCATTAACGCACTAAGTCCCATTGGAGCAACGTCACAAGTGGTGTTCCCCAAGGCTCAGTACTTGGACCATTATTATTTATTATATACATAAACGACATAGATATCGGCATAGACAGCAACATAAGTAAATTTGCTGATGACACTAAAATAGGACGTGTTATCAAATCTGACGAGGACTCGGCAAAACTACAGGAAGATCTAAACAAATTTTTCGAATGGTCTGAAAAATGGCAGATGAAATTCAATGTCGACAAATGTAAAGTACTCAGTATAGGAGATGTAAACAGGGAAACCAGATACCAGATGAACAACGATGCCATAGAGAAATCCGACTGCGAGAGAGATTTAGGAGTAATGATAAGTAGGAACCTTAAGCCAAGTAAACAATGTGTTTTTGCTCGTAACAAGGCTAATAAAGTACTTGGGTTCATACAAAGGAGTGTTAGTTACAAGACTAGCGAGGTCATCCTAAAACTGTATCTTGCTCTTGTGAGACCACACCTGGATTATGCAGTTCAGTTCTGGTCACGTATTACAGAATGGATATAGAATCCTTGGAAAGAATTCAGAGGAGAATGACAAGACTAATCCCGGGCATTAGGAACCTTGAGTATAGAGACAGGTTAAAGCATCTTAATTTGCACTCCCTCGAGAGACGTAGAGCGAGGGGCGACCTGATAGAGGTGTATAAGTGGAAGACAGGGCTAAACAAAGGGGACATTACAAAGGTACTCAAATTATCCAACCAGGAGCGAACTCGTAACAATGGTTTTAAATTAGACAAATTTAGATTTAGGCGTGAAATAGGTAAACACTGGTTTGGAAACAGAGTAGTGGATGAATGGAACAAGTTACCAAATATCATCATTAACTCGAATACGCTGAATTGCTTCAAACATAGGTTGGATGCTCATATGAGCAATAGGGGTTGGGTGTAAACGGGACTGCCCAGTATGGGCCAATAGGCCCGCTGCAGTTTCCTCCATTCTTATGTTCTTATGTTCTTATGCCCTATCCCAGCCACAGGAGAACACACCTAAGTCCTACGTTTCCTATCTCTTGCACAAAAAGTCTAATCTAAGAACCTCACCTAATGTCTACATTATTAATATAATGAGCACAACAGGGAGGAAAGGTTATCCTGTAGGCAATTGTACATAGTTACAATTCTCTCTCTCTCTCTCTCTCTCTCTCTCTCTGTGCCCTATTGGACATAGGAACATTAATAGTAGCAGACAAGTCAGAGGAAGAGAGACCAGTTCTGATCACTGTGGATTTACAACGTGAACTGGATGATGTAAGGAGGGAGAGAGATGTTCCTCTCACTGAGAAAAAAAAAAGGATGGGAGAAGGAGAGGATTTATTTGCAAGACCAAAGAGAAAATACTTTTATCAAGGCTACTGCTGCGACTAATGATGTTTTTAGTAGTTTTTTTTCTCTTCCCAAGTGATTTTGTTCTCAACTGGTGTCCCTGTAATATACTGGTCTGAGGAGGATATCAGTCGAGTACTGACCTTTCGCAGCTTAAGCCCGAAAGTTTATCACTACTTGCCTGATAGAAGTCAATTTCGTTTCCCATCTATCAGTACACTGCATCGTTGGATTCTCAGCTCAATGTGGAACCAGGTGTGTTGCATGCACTTCTGCAACTGTTGTACCATAAATGTGAGTCTATGGATGACTGTAAACGTCTACGTGTTTAATCTTTTGATGAAACAAGTGTCAGTGAAGGTAACACTTGTCTTGTGAGGTCATAATTCCTGTCACATCACTCACACCTGGAGGCAAAGGCAGCACCTGTGATCACCTGCTCTAACTGCCCCCTCCCCCCCCCCACCACCCATAATCTGATAATCTGTTGTCAGTGGCTGTAACACTTATCATATGAAGTCATAACTCCTGTCACCTCATGTCTACATTATTAGTATAATGGACAAACAGGGAGGAAAAGAACTCCTGTAGGCAACTGTATATATAGTCATCATTACCCTATCTTAAGCTGCAGTTATTTAAATACAAGACTATAACTGAAATACATTGCTTTTCTTTTAACCTTTCCTTCTGTGTATCACCCACCACACTGACTGGTGTCCTTAGCTAAAGTTATATGCAAGATTAAACTCTCTATTAGTATTATTTTCTATGTGAGATACTGAGATAACAAAGTACAGTATATAGAACCATAAAATTTTCTGTTTATAAGAGGTGAGAGGTAGGCGAGGAAGTCTGCCTGCTGACGTCAGCAAAGCTCCACCCACCTTGGCCTAGGCTAGCCTAGTCTAACCTGACCTAACCTAACCTAACCTAACCTTGTGTAAAACAAGTCTAGCCTAGCCTAGCCTAGCCTAGCCTAGCCTAACCTGACCTTATCTAACCAAAACTAACCTAACCTTGATCTGATCTGATCTGATCTGATCTAATATAGTGATTAGTTTTAATCAGATTGTTATACGTCTTTTTGATCAGTCTAAGTTTCTTTCATCTTACTCTTCATTTTTTCTCTGTTGTTCATCTTTGTTATATTGTTTTCTTTATGCTTTCTTTTCTTTCCCTCCTCCTCCTCTTCTTATTCCTCTATTGTTCTTTAAGAAATCAGGATAACTGTTAAGATTTGTTGACCAATTTTCTCTACATTTTCATTAAGAGATTACTTATTAAAACAACATTATCTGTATTTATATTATCTGAAGAGAAGTCCCGGCCACAACAAACGCCCCCCACA
>NW_024745928.1:0-15131 GCF_018991925.1 Homarus americanus
GTAACAGTGATCACAGAGAAATCAGGTTCACCCTAAATTGGGAAACGAAAACAATGACAATATGGTCAGAATCCCAAACTTTCGGTTGACGGATTATCAGGGTTTAAGAAGGTACCTAGGTGAGGTCACCTGGGAACAGTCACGTCAGTTCCCAGTAGGAAGTGGTGAGGTCATAGATGACACAACAATTGATCATGACTATAATATATTCACCAGTATACTACATAAAGCACAAGAACAAAATATACCATACAGAAAAATTAGGTCAAATAAGAATGAGCTAAGGTGGATGACCAGAAAACTTAAACATGACATAGGAATAAAGAAAGGAATATATAAGAAATTAAAGGGAGGGGAGGAGCAGCTCAGAAACAGGTATAATGAACTATCTAGGAATGTTAAGAAAAATGTAAGGAAAGCAAAGAGAGACTATGAAATCAAAATAGCAAGAGAATCCAAGGCGAATCCCAAGGAATTTTTCCAGGTATATAGGACAAAGGTCAAGGACAAAGTTGGGCCTTTAAAGTCAGGGAGGGGAGAATTGATAAATGGCAGTGAAGACATGAGCAAAGCATTGAACAGCTACTTCTTATCAGTTTTCACAGAAGAAATTTGCAATGAAATTCCAGAGGTGGAACAGATATTTAAGGGAAAGGAAGAAGAGAAATTAAAGAATATCACTATCAGA
Organism: Homarus americanus; assembly: GCF_018991925.1. Taxonomy (NCBI): domain Eukaryota; kingdom Metazoa; phylum Arthropoda; class Malacostraca; order Decapoda; family Nephropidae; genus Homarus; species Homarus americanus. Next base: position 689 of record NW_024745928.1, read on the forward strand.
AAAGAGGATGTTCTTAAGAAGATAAATAAACTAAAGAACACAAAATCCCCAGGGCCGGATGAAATTTTTCCTCGAGTCTTAAAAGAGTGTAGGGAACAGATTAGCGGACCCCTCGTAAACTTATTTACAAAATCATTAGATACTGGAGTTGTGCCAGAGTTGTGGAAACAGGTGAATGTAGTACCCATATTCAAAAAGGGAGACAGAGCATCAGCGTCAAATTACCGGCCGATCAGTTTGACGTCAGTAGTGGGGAAATTTCTTGAATCAATTATAGCAGATAGCATCCGATCGCTTCTAGAGAAAAGCAAATTAATCTACGACTCTCAACATGGGTTTACAAAGGGAAAATCTTGTTCAACAAATCTGCTAACGTTTTTTAGGAAAAAAGTCTGAGGTAGTAGATAATGACGAAAATTACGATGTTATTTTACTTAGACTTTAGCAAAGCATTTGACAGAGTACCGCATCAGAGGCTTCTGGAGGAAAAATTAAGGCCTATGGTATCGAGGGGAAAGTTTTAAAATTGGATGGAAATCATGGTCACCGATAGGAACGCAGAGGGTCAGCGAGATGGTGTTAAATCTGAGTGGGGCCGTGTAACCAGTGGGGTTCCCCAGGGGGCAGTACTAGGCCCACTCTTGTTCATAATCTACATAAACGATCTAGATACTGGGATCAGCAGTGACATAAGCAAGTTTGTGGATGACACCAAAATAGGGCGGCAAATTAATTCAGGGCAGGATGCAAATGCATTACAGGAGGATCTAAATGAACTGCAGGGGTGGTCTGAAAAATGGCAAATGAAATTCAACACCAGCAAGTGCAGCGTACTTAATATTGGAAGAACAAATACTTATAATGTATACAGCCTGAACAACATCAACCTAGAGAAGTCGACTGGTGAAAGAGACCTAGGGGTACTTGTAAGCCCGGACCTACGGCCTAGAAAACAGTGCGTTAATGTTCGAAATAAGGCACACAGAGTATTGGATTTTATATCTAGAAGTGTAAGTAACAAGAGTGCAGAGGTCTTATTGCAACTATATCTTGCGCTAGTTAGGCCGCACCTCGATTATGCGGTTCAGTTCTGGTGCCCTTATTATAGAATGGATATCAATTCACTAGAGTCGGTGCAGCGAAGAATGACAAAAATGATTCAGGGACTTAGAAACCTTCCATATCAGGATAGGTTAAAGAAACTTAACTTGCATTCCCTAGAAAGACGAAGAGTGCGGGGAGATATGATAGAAGTATTTAAGTGGGTGAAAGGAATCAATAAAGGGGATATAGATAAAGTTCTTATAATATCCGAGCAGGATAGGACTCGGAGCAACGGATTCAAGTTGGATAAGTTTAGGTTTAGGAGGGAGATAGGAAGAAATTGGTTCACAAATAGGGTGGTGGACGAGTGGAACAAGCTTAGCAACTTTGTAGTTAATGCGGGAAGTCTCGAAAGTTTCAAAAGGAGGCTAGATAGATTCATGGATGATAGAGAGTGGTAGTAACTCTCGACAGGAGCTGCCATGCACAGGCCAACCGGCCTATTGCAGACTCCTTATTTTCTTATGTTCTTATGTTCTAGTCACGTCACCCCCCTTCTCTTAAGCTCCTCTACGTGTGTGTTGGTGTGGGGATTAGTGGATGACATCATTATGACCTGACCTCATGTTTTTAAGGTCACCCTGTATATTTAAGCCTCTCTCTGTCCATGTAATCCAGTTGCCTCTGAAGATGTCTTGAATAAAGACGAAAGCTAAGGTGCTCCGTTGTTTCCCTTTTCCCGTGTGATTTTATCAAGATTTATCTTATCCATGTTTTCATTGTGGATCTACATGAAATATATATATATATATATATATATATATGTATATATATATATATATATATATATATATATATATATATATATATATATATATATATATATATATATATATATATATATATATATATATATAAATAAGCAAACAGACACACATTAGAGGCGAGAGGAACACCTGAGCAGCTTCAATTGCCAAGAAAACTTCGCTAAACTTCTCAGTCATTTAAGAAAGATTTCTGGGAAAATCGACCACCAACAGCTCTCTTACGGAGGACCCTGAGTGTAGCCTGAGCCTGAGACAATAACTGACGTGCATGATGACCAAAATATTAAAAGGAATGCCAGAAATTGTTGACACACAAACACTCACGCCTGGACGCTCATTTCAGCACCTCCCCCTCCTCTCTATCTCCTTCCCCTTCCCCTCCCCCTCCTCTCTATATCCTACCCCTCCTCTCCATGTCCTCGCCCCTCCCACTCTCCCTCCTTCTTTTCACCCCCCCCCTCCCCCCAGGGTCTGTATGTGAGTGGTGGACGTCTCTCTTAAGATAAATTTGTTCTTGTTTAATGAAACAGGATTGTTTGCTTATCCCTAGTTACTTTCTTTCTCTCTCGCTCCCATCTTTTGTTAGTGTGTTGGGATTTTCATTATAATTTTTTGTCTGCATAGCTATATTTGCTGTTCATTTTTATATTTTTTGTTTGTTTTTTATTTCATCTTAATATCTACATTTCTCTTCATATTTGTTCCCTCTGTCTTATTTCTCTTTGTGTAAATATACTGTATGTCTCTGTTTTCCTCCTCACTGCCACCAGTAAGAGAGTGGCAGTAGACGGCGTCTGTTGTACTGTAACATGTACTGTGTGTTGCTATATATTCTTCTGGTGACCATTATCGTGTAAAGGTAATAAGATGGTTGTTACAGCCAACAGGTGGGGAGAATCACCACACACTCCCACATTACTGGACTTCCCCGACCATTAGTGTGTCACACTGGATGGATGGACTGTAATTTGTGTCTTTAATAACGACCAGAGGCAACAAATATTTTTTTATGGTCACGCTGCTGATATCGAGTGTCGCCTATAACCATATCACAATGTGTGTGTGTGTGTGTTTAAACTTAGCTCAAGTAGAAAATGGAGTGATGTACAGGATGGAATAACTCACATTCATTCACTGTTTATAGCCTGTGGAACTGCTTTAATTTCAGAGTTAAAAGGTCAAGGTCACACCATTATAAAAACAGGTCACCCTCCCTTCGGCGTGAGTTTACACAAGCTGGTCGGTCATTCACCACAGCTCGCACAAAGTTCACATCGCTCACCTGCATAGTGTCCCAACTCACCTGGTAACTTTATGGGATTTTGAGCTAAAGGAACATTAAAACCGTAGAGTCACAGATATACTAACTGGATTATGTGTGGGGAATGACACACCTGGACCGTAACTTAAGTGGGAAATGACACACCTGGACCGTAACTTTAGTGGGAAATGACACACCTGGACCGTAACTTTAGTGGGAAATGACACACCTGGACCGTAACTTAAGTGGGAAATGACACACCTGGACCGTAACTTTAATGGGAAATGACACACCTGGGCCGTAACTTTAGTGGTAAATGACACACCTGGACCGTGACTTAAGTGGGAAATGACACACCTGGACCGTAACTTTAGTGGTAAATGACACCTGGACCGTAACTTATGGGAAAATGACACACCTGGATCAGAATCTCTTTAGTGGTAAGACACACCTGGGGCCGTAACTTTAGTGGTAAATGACACACCTGGGACTGTAACTTTTAGTGGGAAATACAACACCTGACTGTAACTTTAGTGGAAATGACACACCTGGGCCGTAACTTTAGTGGTAAATGACACACCTGGACCGTAACTTTAGTGGTAAATGACACACCTGGACCGTAACTTTAGTGGTAAATGACACACCTGGACCGTAACTTAAGTGGGAAATGACACACCTGGACCGTAACTTAAGTGGGAAATGACACACCTGGACCGTAACTTTAGTGGGAAATGACACACCTGGGCCGTAACTTTAGTGGTAAATGACACACCTGGACCGTAACTTTAGGTAAGTGACACACCTGGCCGTAACTTTAGTGGGTAAATGACATTGAATTCCGGACCGTAACTTTAGTGGTAAATGACACACCTGGGCCGTAACTTTAGTGGTAAATGACACACCTGGACCGTAACTTTAGTGGTAAATGACACACCTGGGCTGTAACTTTAGTGGTAAATGACACACCTGGACCGTAACTTTAGTGGTAAATGACACACCTGGGCCGTAACTCTAGTCATAACTCGGCGTGAAAGATTCCTGTTATACTTACCCACACGTTAATGATTATAATAAACAACTTGTAAACTTTTGATGACATAAACGATCATCTCACAAAGTTTAAAGCGTTCATTTAGCAGCCAATAGCACGACGTGTTATCTGTAGCACCCACCCACCGTCTCAGGTCACCAGGATAATATAACTAACAGGGGTTCCTAGTCTTATTATGTATAGTCCCCTCCACTAGTGCATTTACAGGGGCTCATCAGGTTTTTTGCAGTGTGGCAGCACTGTGTTTGTTTACATTGAACAGAAGGTAACTCGCAATGGTAAACACACTATGGAATAAATTTAAGGCAATATTAAAACAAAAGTCTCAAAGATAGTGATTTGTGGATGTAAAGGCCTGACTTTGGGGATAGAAATCCCTTACCAGACTAATCAGGATCTTAATAAAGGAAAGTCAAGGACCATGGTTTTCTGAGGAATAACAAACAACCATTTGAGATTGGCATCTCTTTACTATAAAAATATAACACAAAACTCTGACACCACTCAACAAACATCAAATAACAATTACGGGAGTCAAACAATTAAGTCAAGTCAACAGTTAATGGAGTCAAACAATTAATGGAAGCAAACAATAAAAGGGAGCAAACAATTAATGGGAGTCAGGAATTAATAGAATCAAACAATTAATGGGAGTCAACAACTGATAGAATCAAACAATGAACAGATATTTCCTACGGCAGTGGCCCTGGGGGAAGGTTCTGGAACACTGTGATCCACACTCGGGGTAGGGAAGCATCCATTCAACTCCACACTCGAGCGACGTCTTGAAATGGCAGGAGAACACCTGGGCACAGACGGAATGAGATGAACTGACGGTCGTGGTATGCGGTAGTGGTAGATGACCAGAGAATTGACAGTCGATAGGTGAAGGTCAGGGAACACAGCCCACGAGTCCAGGACCTATGATGAGATCACAGCCAGAATTTGATGAACAGCGGGGTAGCTAGATAGTGACTGTATGGCGGCTGGGGTGAATCTGCCGGTGACCCAGATAGACGCTGCCGTTCTCACCTCTGTCCTACCGCTCCAAGTGTCGTCCGCACCAGCAAACGAGGGAGTTAGCAGCGGTAACCAGCAGGAAGATCGTTTCCGCACTTACAGTGGAATGGTTATATGAAGAGCCCCTGTCAATGCACTAGTGAAGGGGATTGTACATTACGTGGAGCAGTTAGAGACAGCTCACTATGTCTGTTGTTCATCTTCACAAATTTATAGGAGGTAAAATTACAGTTACGTAAAAAATAAAAGCAACTAATTTTCTATTACATTTTTATATCAACGTGAACTGAAGATAATTTTTACCATTATGTGAGGATATTTTTTTGTCAAAATGGAAAATTAGTAAAACAAAAGAAGAGTTATTTCTGACTACAACAGTTCATGATCATTAAACTAGGACCTTGGCTCAGTATACTTAACATTCACCGCCAGTTCGTGTCCTTAATCAGTCTCGACAACAGTTTATACAGGTTGACAATCCTTTATCCGAAATCCTTGGGACCAGAGGCATTTCGGTTTTCGGAATTTTTCGGTTTTCAGAATGGTTAGGTTTTTTTTTTTTTATGTGTATTAGCCCACCCGAGCATAGATCACTGACCCACATTGGGGCCTGGGGGTCTAAAATATAATAAAAATTATAATAATAATAATAATTCATAGGTCTAGGTCGTGTTTCTCACTTTTGATCTTTTTTTCATTCTTGTATTTCTTTACTGTATTATTATTTTATTATTACAGTATTATTGTTATTATTATTATTATTATTAATTTTATTATTATATTTTATTATTATTATTATTAATTTTATTATTATATTTTATTATTATTATTATTATTGTAATCATTATTATTTTATTTTGGTGTATAATTATTAAAAATTTTATTTACTATGAATAATTATTATTACTGTTACATTTTTGCCCCCCAGGCCCCGATGTGGGTCAGTGATCTGTGCCTGGCTGGGCTAATAATCCCTGTAAAAAAAAAAAATAAATAAATAAATAAAATGCTCCACAAAAAACTTTCGGTTTTTAGAGCTTTTCGGTTTTCGGAATTTCGGATAAAGGGTTGTCAACCTGTACTCCATAGTCTAACTTACCGGGCCAGAGCTCCTGTTAACTCTGACTATTGCAGTGGTTTTGTGGTTGTGTTGCTGATGTGGTGGTTGTTTGGTGTTGTTTTTGGTGTGTTATTGGTGTTGTGGTTGTGTTGTGGTTATATAGTGTTATTGTGTTGTTGATGTGGTAGGTTTTGTGATTGTATAGTGTTGTTTGTGTTGTTTAGTGTTGTTTAGTGTTGTTTGTGTTGTTATGGTTGTCTTGTGGTTGTAGAGGTTATATACGGGGAAGGAATCTTTCTATTGTGATATATATATACAGTGAATTAAATGATGAAAGACAAAGGATAGTGCTAAGCCTGATGTGTTAATATTGTGTTGATGTTAAGTACTAGAGTCTTATAAGTGTTATGATTATGTGAAGCTTGTAGGTGTTATAGTTATAAAAGTCTAATACACAGTTGAAATTACTATAAGACTCGCTATAGTGTCATCAACAACTAATATCAACTCAATATAAATTTGCTGCACATTCCTCCATAAACTTTACAAGATGGTGATAACTTGACAGTACAGGAAGATTATTCGCTCACAAAATATTTAAAAATCATTGGTAACTTCCTTGTAATGGAGTTAGAAATATTGTTGAATATTTTATGAGAGAGAGAGAGAGAGAGAGAGAGAGAGAGAGAGAGAGTCATACCACCACTGCACCACAACAGATATGAATAACCTCCATTGGTTATGAACATGGTGCAGATAACAATAACTTACACACACACACACACAAGGGTAACAACAAGCCCTGTGCGTGTCCTTTCACATATAATCGAAGACGCAATATATCCCCGAACACCATAAAGCTCCTGGTTAAAGAATCGTATCATGTCTGCTATCGAATTTTTCCTGGCTCTTAAGGGTGCCAGTGTCCCTGCCAGATTCCGAAGGTATCCGTCCATTTGCGGGAGAGATATTGTGGCAGGGAGAGTAACACTCACGAACAAGGGGATTCGCTCACTGCTGTTATATTCCACCAACTCCCTCACGGATATTACGTTAGGTGACATGAAGAATATATTAACATCTGTATTACATGTATTTTAGCACATATCTTCCGTATAATAACATATAAAACAAAGGCAGTGGAGAGTAATTGTACTAGAAAAGGATCTTATATTGCCCCCCAGAGAAACTGTTTTCCTCATATTTCTATCGAGAAGTTATGAATGATTTTTGCTCTAGAGAAAAACATCACGTACTAATTATATTTTTGAACCAGTCCCCAGCTGCACGACTCAAGTACTGACTCCACTCTGACATGATAACCACGTCTAGGAGAGAGAGAGAGAGAGAGAGAGAGAGAGAGAGACGTGTGTGTGTGTGGTAAGCGCCAGGGGTGTTACTTGTGAATTGTTTGTTACCAATGCAACCCAGAACACTCATACTCTCTCTCTCCTGTTTTCCTCACTTCCTCTCACTTCTCCTCCACCAGTCAGTTATAGTCTCACACAGTTAAGTTGTGGGGTCAATATGTCCTCCTCGTTGGGTCCTTATCCCTTAACCCGTGGTCTGTCAGCAGCTACTCCTGTCTGTGTGTCAACTATCATGATACAGTATGTTACTCCATCATGACTGAGTTAACTGGTGTATAATATTTCCAATAAATACAACAAGGTAATACATGTTTAACCTACAATACTTTTTAGATAAGAATGATATTACTTTCTTCCATTATCACAGTCATTAAGCTAATAACTCACACTATCTCAAACTGCACATTATTAGTTAACACAGAGGTGAAGGAAATCACTTCCTGATGTCACCAAAATCTGTATATTTATATAAAACCAAAACAAGTTGCTGTATAATAATGGAAAGTAAAAGTAAAAAGGAGAAGTAGAAAATTTTTATAAAGTAGCCGATGGTTGGGCAGATGTGTCTCAACTTTAGGAAGAACACACACGGGTAAAAAGTTTGTATGAGAACGTCTTAAGTCTTGGGAGTCATCATGGTGGTGGACACTTAAGTGACTCTTAGTACAAACTTGACTCTCACAGGAAGCCTCGCTCATGACCTGAGACTCTCACGGCCAACATCCACCTGCCTCATCCACCACTACACCTTCCTCATCCACCACTACACCTTCCTCACCCACCCCTACACCTTCCTCACCCAGCACTACACCTTCCTCACCCACCCCTACACCTTCCTCACCCACCCCTACACCTTCCTCACCCAGCACTACACCTTCCTCACTGTTACGAGTTGGGGATTTAGAATATAGTTAAAAGTCTACCCAGATCCCAAAAGGCAACAAAAAAAAAAACAAAGACAATCGGACTATAAAAGGGTAGACAAAGGATGCGAGATTTTGTTGTGTATAATAAAGTACCATAAATTCCTTAACCAAAATATTCAACTTCTATAATTTACCCTTAACCATACTTAACCTAAACATTAACAGTATATACATATTTATACAACATAAAACAATCGTGAAGCAAGGTGGAGGTGGGAGAGGCAATACAAGATTACAAATACTTAAGTGAGGAGCTGAGATGGCTGACGAGTAAGGCTGAGTATTGTAGAAGACGGTAGGTAGTCACTGTGCCGTAGGTTTAGAGGATAGGTGATCCTGTGGTCACTTCCCAGAGTGTAGTGAACTCTCCTCGAACTCGAGCTGACAAAGAAGACTTGGAGGAAGTGACGCAACAACCAGGATATGGAGAAGGGAAACCCTGGAGTGGTAACTAAGACGAGTCATACTCGTGTCTCGTCCCTAGATGTCGTTGCTCGTGGTGCTGGGTAGGTAGATCAGGACAATAGATGGCGTGGTTCGTAGTACTGGGTAGGTAGATCATGACAATTGGTGGAGGGGTTCGTAACACACCCCCCCCCTCCAAAGACCTCCATTGCGCGGGAGCGAAGGAGGTGATCACCTGGTGCGTCTGGAGAGTAGCTGCTGCATTTCCACTGGAGCTCGGGATAAGGAGTCTGCAATCAGGTTGTCCACCCCCTTTATGTGCCGGACTTGTAGATTATAGGGCTGGGTGAGGAGAGCCCAGCGGAGGATTCGCTGGTTGGAGGTCTTGTTGGTTTGGATGAACGTGAGTGGGTTATGGTCGGTGAAGACGAGGGTTGTTTGTGGGCAAGACTGGAGGTAACATTCAAACTTCTTTATTGCCAACACCAGAGCCAGGGCCTCCTTCTCTATGGTCGAGTAGTTGGTCTGATGTTTTTTCAACTTGGCGGAGTAGTATGCCACAGGGTGAAGGACATCAGTGGTTGGGTCGGGTTGTAGGAGCACAGCCCCAACTCCGACACCGCTAGCGTCGATTTGCAGATGGAAGGGCAAGGTGTAGTCAGGGGGGTGGACTACAGGCTTGGAGGCAAGGAAGGCTTTGAGGCGGTGGAAAGACTGGTCGCACCTCTGGTTCCAGATGTAAGGGACCGCAGAACTGGTAAGGTCTGTGAGGGGTCCGGCCACGCTGGAGAAGTTACTGCAGAACCGACGGTAGTAGCCGCACATCCCCAGGAAGCGCATGAGTTCCTTCCTCGTCCTTGGAGTGGGGAAGGACAAGATGGCTTTAACGTTTGCGTCCTTGGGTCTCACCATACCATGCCCAACGATATGTCCCAGGTAAGTCACTGAGGCCCGGCCAAAAGCAGATTTAGCCAGGTTTAAGGTGAATCCAGTCTCTTGCAGTCGTGCAAACAGTATCTCCAAACGCACCAGATGTTCGTCCCAGCTGTCCGACACCACCACCAGGTCATCCAGGTAGGCGAACGTCCCACCTAGGTCCTGAATTAGGAAGTTGATGGCCCTCTGGAATGTGGCCGGAGCATTAGAAAAGCCAAACGCCATAACCAAATATTGAAAAAGACCAAATGGAGTTATAAATGCCGAGATTACTTTTGCCCTATCCGTGAGTCCCACTTGCTAATATCGTTTCAACAGGTCCACAGTAGATATAAATTTGGCACAGCCTATGCTGTCTATTATATCTTCAATCAAAGGTAAAGGGTTGGAGTCTGAGACAGTGACCTGGTTCACTTTACGATAATCGGTACAGAAACGAAAAGTGCTATCGGGTTTTGGAATGAGAAGGCAAGGTGAAGCCCAGGGGGAGGTACTAGGCTCAGCTAAGTTATGTTTTAACAAAAAATCTACCTCCTTTTTCATAATCTCTTTTTTTTGTGGATTTAGTCGATATGCTGATTGCCTAATGGGTTGTACATCATCTGAGATTAGCTTAATATCATGTTTAAGTATATTGCAAAACCCTGGGAGGTCTGACGTGACTTTAGGAAATGTTGATAATAACTTAGTGAGATCTTTTGCTTGAGATGGATTCAGAACAGAAAAATACTCATCCAAGTTGTTGAGTATGTGACTGTTAGCAGGGTTTTCTTTAGGTAGAGGGAAGTCTAAATTCTCCAATAGGTCCATGTCATCTGTCTCCGGTTCCGGCCCTGACAAAACCGTATGCAATACAGGTAGGCTTATAGCCTCTGGGATGTCTTCCTCTGACTGCCTGGAATGGTAAAGTTTCATGAGATTAATGTGAACAAGTTGTGAATCTTTCCTGCGATCAGGAGTATGGACTATATAGTTGAGGGGAGATAGTTTATTAGCATTGACTTGAAAGTTTTGATGGAACCGTTCCAAGCAACCTTGGGACGGTGGGTGGTAAGCCGAAGATGTTCAATGGTCCACACTGGGATCTTTCATCACCTGTTTGAACAAAGATGGATCAGATTGTTGGGCTGTAATGAGCTCATCCTTACTAATGGTCTTATTGTACAGATCTTCTGTGGGTAGTAAGATATTGGAGGTGGTTTCAGATAAAGAGGGCCCATTACGCACACTCTGTGACCGGGTGACAGCACAAGATGGGAAAAGATGAGGAATAGTTTCTTTAAGGTCAGTGGTGGAGTTGACAGGTAAGGGAGAGTCGACTGTCTTTATGTTAGGAACCTCTAGATCTCCTACCAAGTCATTACCCAATAATAAATGAATGCCGCTCACAGGCATTGGATCTTTCCTAATGGCTATTTGCACTTCCCCAGTAATCAAGGGACATTGGAGGTGCACTTTAGCTAAAGGATAGGAAGAATGGGATGAGAGATCTGAAATTAGAACACTCTCATTAGTAAATGCGGTAGATATATCAGGAATGACGTTAAACAGGAGGATAGATTGTGCTGCGCCCGTATCACGTAGTATACGAATAGGGAAAGAACGAGACCCCTCTATGATTGAAAATTTTCCCTCATAGGTGAATGAAGAGAAGAGATCCTGATGGGGCCTTTCCACATTGGTGTTTGCTATTGGTTTGGATTTGGGATCCAGGGAACTACTTTTAGCAATTCTACACTTTGGGTGTTTACAAATCTGGATCGTATGGCCTGGGTTTTTACAGTAAGAACAATAAAACTTGGTTGCATCAGGGGGGGGTAGGTGTGGGACCTTTCGACCTACCACTCACGTCCCCAAGGTTATCATCAGAGGAGGACCTAACATGCCGGAAAGTACCACGTTCCCTACGGCATAGTGACTCCACCAGCAAGGCGTACTCATCAGCCAGCTCAGCCGCACGTCCTAAATTAACCTCTCCACGATCCTCCACATGCTTCAAAATGTGAAATGGTATCTTGCTCTTCCACTCCTCCAGGACTACCAAGTTTAACAAATCCTGAGGTGGCCATTGTTAAGAAAACCTAGATAAATTAACTAATGGTCAAAAGATAAGATAAGTGGATTACCCTAGAAAATATCACGGCAGTGGATAACCAGAAAGTCCCGGAAACTAACCAAGTTATACCTAGGGAAATTACACTTATGATTATTGTTCTTCTGAGAAGATCCTTAGATAAGGATAAGAGACTTGAAAGGGGAAGGGCGTATTACGGCATTAATATAAAGATCCGGATTAACAACCCTGAGATGCTTGAAAGAGGAAGGGCGTATTACGGCATTAATATAAGATCCGGATTAACAACCCTGAGTAAACAGGAAGGGTGTATTACGGGATTAATATAAAGATCCGGATTAACAACCCTTGAGTTACTTGACTATTGACCCCGAATGAGATAATGAGAAGAACAATAATGGAGGCTTTATAATTATGGGGTCCTGGTAGAGCGGGGCGTCCCAAGATATCACTTCACCCTAAACTAGTGACTATGGAACAGCCTACTCTGGAGTGAGGGTACGGCATTAAACAGATCCGGATTCTTCCCTACACTCGATAAGACTTACTACACGACTGCCACGTGTAATAACAGGTAAGCCTTATGACACTTGGAACCTAATATCCTACGTCTGTCACTCTTACTGTACGGTAATACCAATATATACACACACATATGAAGGAAACTTTAAACCACCGTAAAGCAATTGTGAACAGAAGTGACTGGGAAGAATAATTAACAAGGAGTTACAAGGGAGGAAGGAATATGGTACTTAAGGTCGAGTCCTGTCACGGTCGCCATTTGTTACGAGTTGGGGATTTAGAATATAGTTAAGTCTACCCAGATCCCAACAGGCAACAACACAAAAAAAACAAAGACAATCGGACTATAAAAGGGTAGACAAAGGATGCGAGTTTTTGTTGTGTATAATAAAGTACCATAAATTCCTTAACCAAAATATTCAACTTTCTATAATTTACCCTTAACCATACTTAACCTAAACATTAACAGTATATACATATTTATACAACATAAAACAATCGTGAAGCAAGGTGGAGGTGGGAGAGGCAATACAAGATTACAAATACTTAAGTGAGGAGCTGAGATGGCTGACGAGTAAGGCTGAGTATTGTAGAAGACGGTAGGAAGTCACTGTGCCGTAGGTTTAGAGGATAGGTGATCCTGTGGTCACTTCCCAGAGTGAACTGAACTCTCCTCGAACTCGAGCTGACAAAGAAGACTTGCAGGAGGTGACGCAACAACCAGGATAGGGAGAAGGGAAACCCCGGAGTGGTAACTAAGACGAGTCATACTCGTGTCTCGTCCCTAGATGTCGTTGCTCGTGGTGCTGGGTAGGTAGATCAGGACAATAGATGGCGTGGTTCGTAGTGCTGGGTAGGTAGATCATGACAATTGGTGGAGGGGTTCGTAACACTCACCCACCCCTACACCTTCCTCACCCAGCGCTACACCTTCCTCATCCACCACTACATCTTCATCACCCATTATTTCACCTGCCTCCTTGCCTCATCCACCACTACACATTCCTCATCCACCACTACACCTTCCTCACCCACCACTACACCTTCCTCACCCACCACTACATCGTCCTCATCCACCCCTACACCTTCCTCACCCAGCACTACACCTTCCTCATCCACCACTTTCACACCTTCTCACCCACCACTACACCTTCTCACCCAGCACCACACGTTCATCATCCACCCCTACACCTTCTCTACCCAGCACTACACCTTCCTCATCCAACCCCACACCTTCCTCACCCACCACTACACCTTCCTCATCCATCCCTACACCTTCCTCACCCAGCACTACACCTTCCTCATCCACCCCTACACCTTCCTCACCCACCACTACACCTTCCTCATCCACCACTACACATTCCTCATCCACCACTACACCTTCCTCACCCAGCACTACACCTTCCTCACCCACCTCTACACCTTCCTCACGCAGCACTACGCCTTCCTCATTCACCCCTACACCTTCCTCACGCAGCACTACACCTTCCTCACCCAGCGCTACACCTTCCTCACCCAGCGCTACACTTTCCTCATCCACCACTACACATTCCTCATCCACCACTACACCTTCCGCACCCAGCACTACACCTTCCTCACCCACCTCTACACCTTCCTCACCCATCACTACACCTTCCTCATCCACCCCTCCACCTTCCTCACCCAGCGCTACACCTTCCTCATCCACCACTACACATTCCTCATCCACCACTACACCTTCCTCACCCAGCACTACACCTACCTCACCCACCTCTACACCTTCCTCACGCAGCACTACACCTTCCTCACGCAGCACTACACCTTCCTCATTCACCCCTACACCATCCTCACGCAGCACTACACCTTCCTCACCCAGCGCTACACCTTCCTCACCCAGCGCTACACCTTCCTCATCCACCACTACACATTCCTCATCCACCACTACACCTTCCTCACCCAGCACTACAC
>NW_024745929.1:0-7250 GCF_018991925.1 Homarus americanus
ATTACTACACCACGTGAGGCCCCTCATAACACCATCTGTGAGGGAACTACTACACCACGTGAGGTCCCTCCTAACACCATCTGGGAGGGAGTTACTACACTACGTTTTTGCTGTTCAACACCTACAATAATCTGTATGTTCACTGTATGTTCCTTTACCTTTCTCTAATGAAGGCTTTTGTTAAACCACCAATGTATGTAATAAGTCATTTATGTCCAATGTATATTTTCAGCATTCGGGCTGCAGAACTTTTTCAATAAACCGTCAATTATTATTTATTATTATTATCACACACACACACACACACACACACACACACACACACACACACACACACACACACACACACACACACACACACACACACACACACACACACACACACACACACACACACACACACACACACACACACACACACACACACACACACACACACACACACACACACACACACACACACACACACACACAGAAATTGAAAAACAAAATTAGCCTTCAAATACCTTTTTAATACACCCTGTAACTCTCTTAATGTAAATAACCGAAATAATGTTATTTATAGGGGAGGTGGTGTGACGTAAGGGGACGTCTCTGTGCACTGGACAGAGGATAGGGGACAGTTGCACCGCCACACTGTTGTGTTAAGTAAGAAATACTCAAGATCTGAATGCTAATACTTACCATTTGGTTGTAGTGTCATTGAGATAAATAACATAACATTATTACAGCCTGTCTGCTATAGTATGTGGACATTAGTCATGCTCTTCATGTCAACTTTGGGATAAACCTGAGCCATGACGAAATGTGCCTAGGAATGAAGAGAAATTGTATTTATGAGTGTTTTTTTGTGTACGCTACAAAAATATACTATACAATATTAATAGTGAAAATATGTGTGTAATGATCAGAGGTGATGCATTTCCTGTTACGTAAGTGAGATTTGGTAAACAAGTAGAAAATTAGGAGATTGGACAGAAATGCGGCAGGCAAGACAATTGACTTTGTCTCACAATCCTAGGCACCACGCCACCACCACACCACACTCCATAAAGCCTGGCACTATAACACCTTAGACTTTGCTTGAGGAGAAATAAAGTGGTAGATTTTTTCCTTTTTCAGCATTACATTGTCACTGCAGGACAGGTATTATTTACTCCACGTTAGGTGAATGAAAAGCGTCCATACTACACTAATTATCTATGTCAACGTTGCCGGGCACATGTATGGAAACAAATTATATCATTGTGGTCCCAGGCTACTGTGTGCACCTCAAGTCTCACTGAGTAACTTAGAGGCTTCAGATTCACGTTCAGATACTCGCGGGGGTTCACACCTCACGGAAAGAATGGATTGACAACGCTGAGTGTACTAGTCGGAAATGTCCCCAACTGTACATAAAAAAATGAGATACTTTGGTTATATAATTAGGGACGAGGGGATAATAACAGAAATATTAATGGACAAAGTTGAGGGTAAAAGGGCCAGGGGAAGGCAACGACTGGGGTGGATGATGAAATTAAAACCTTGGGGGATTGTTAAAAACAGTCCGAGAAAGTTTAGAGTGGAGGACTGTGGTCGCCAGCCCTCATATATATGGGGACGGTACACTTGATTGACTGAGGTTAGGTTCTTGATCATTTTTTTTATTTGGTAAAAATTTATTTCCTCCGCCATTTTTGGGATGTTCTTAATTAAACTGAAGAAGTTTTCTTCTATTGGAATGTTTCCTAACTTGGCTCCTTAACCCGGGCACCCGTTCTTAAAAATTACTCCTAACATTTCTGTGATAATTAAATTAGGTTAGGTTTAATTTCGTGAGCGTTTTGCGTGTTTTACCTCACGATTTCCCTTTACCTCAAAGCCCTGCCCACTCTGTGCGATAAAAATAAAATTTTCAAGTGAAAATCGAAAAATATAAATTTCCGACAAAATCCAATAAAGTGACCATTTTCGAATCTTTACCAAGTAAGGTTAGGTTAGGTTCGGTTATATTAGGTAATGTTAGATTAGGTAGGTTTAGTTGGTTGGTTTAGTTTGTTTTAATGTAAGTGTATGATACTGCAGGTACCATGGTGCTAAAGACTGCGATAATGGTCTTAACAATTATTAAAATTAATTATTCATGACAAATTTCTGACAACAATGTAGGTTCTGGTCTAACCATGACTAAACTGATAATGACGATAAGCAAAACCACCCAACCAAATTCAACTTTAAAATATCTCAAGATCTTTAGGTTTGGTTTAATTGGTTCGTTTTGTCTGTTGTCATTAAGGCCGCGCCCAAAAACACATCGTTGCCAAAAATATGCACTAATGACTGTTTGCACTTACGGTATGACTAAGTGGTACAGGTGCTGGTGGTGGGTGGTCAGGTCCTCAGTGACTCGAGAGACTTGTCATTCATGTTTTTTACTTCTCTTAAAGTGGGTTTGTGCCTATAATCCCCTTGCCAGGTTAGTGTCCTCGTCAGTCAGTTCGAAGGCAGGGAAAAATTACTTCTCTTGTGAATGTGGATCACGTAAGCCTGGCGAGTTGTTAAGGTCAGTATGGATACAACATAGTGAGAGTTAAGCTTTTTGTAGGTATACAAGGTAATGTGACCAATACTACACTCGACCACCTTTACTTCCCCAACAGCAAAGTTAGGAAAACACATCCACAACTGGGTGAACTAACTCTGCTGTATGTGATTCTTACACTTCACAAGGCTTATTATCTAAGTCCTGGGTGTCCATGACATCAAACCCTGGAACAATTTTACTATTTCAAGGATACTTGATTTCTACAGTTGAATCAGTGAACCTCTAACTCATTTACCACTGAAGGCCACAGTTTGCACCACAAAACTATTACCTGTAGCTTGTGTAACGTCTGGCTAGGACTCGGGGTTCAGTGATGGTGTGATAAATATTGTAATTTATCCAGGAGCCTCGTGCAGCGTCGAGATCACCACCTTCACCAGCATTTGACATGCCATTAAGAGGCTTTGGCGTGTTAAGCTTCTTCAAATGTGCAATGATCCCTTGATTCATTGACTATAACATACCAGGGGCGTTAGGAGGTAGACACTGCGGGCTGATGTCATGGTCAGGTGAACTTTCTCTTACAGACTTGGTGCATTATCTTCCCTTAAAGAGCACCGCTTTGTCGGCAGTTTTTTATATACATCTTGTTATTTGGAATGCAACTGTTTCTGAACCGCTGATAGAAAGCATTCCATTTATTTTGTACTGTTCATTTCTAATTAAAAGGACGAATGATTACTTCGCTCTACCCAAACAACCGAATCAGAGCCCAGACGACCATCCTTTTCCTAAGTTTTTCAACCATTTTTAGTCTAAACTCTACTGTATATCAGAGCACTGTCGTCTCTTCTTGGCGTTCTCATAAAAACTTTAATCCTTTTTAGTCACACGCTAAGGCACTGTTGTTCATGTTAACTTACACTTTAAATCCTTTCCCTAGTTGACAACAACACGTCCACCGGCAGCCATTTAAACTCCGCTTAAAAAGATCCCACTTTTCTAATATTAACGAACCGATATATAAGATAGTACTACGTAACAATATATAAATTCGTTAATTAATTTATAATAGCAGATATCACAACCGATTTAGGCTTTTATCTATTATAAAATAATACTAAATTAAAACAAAATGAAAGTTATTAATATGATGGCGGCTGGTCGGTAGTCAGTGGGCGGGGCTGAACACTCAAACTGAGTGGTGTAGGAAAAAACGAAATTTTTAGTAATTCTTTGTTGGCTTAACAATAGTCGATGTACTAGGGCTTAATAATAATAATAATAATAATAATAATAATAATAATAATAATAATAATAATAATAATAATAATAATATAAATAATAATAATAATAATAATAATAATAATAATAATAATAATAAATAATAATAATAATAATAATAATATAAATAATAATAATAATAATAATAATATAAATAATAATAATAATAATAATAATATAAATAATAATAATAATAATAATAATAATAATAATAATAATAATAATATAAATAATAATAATAATAATAATAATAATAATAATAATAATAATATAATAATAATAATAATAATAATAATATAAATAATAATAATAATAATAATAATATAATAATAATAATAATAATAATAATAATAATAATAATAATAATAATAATAATAATAATAATAATAATAATATAAATAATAATAATAATAATAATAATAATAATAATAATAATAATAATAATAATATAAATAATAATAATAATAATATAAATAATAATAATAATAATAATAATATAAATAATAATAATAATAATAATAATATAATAATAATAATAATAATAATAATAATAATAATAATAATAATAATATAATAATAATAATAATAATAATAATAATAATAATAATAATAATAATAATAATAATATTAATAATAATAATAATAATAATAATAATAATAATAATAATAATAATAATAATAATAATAATAATATAAATAATAATAATAATAATAATAATAATAATAATAATAATAATAATAATAATAATATTAATAATATTAATAATAATAATAATAATAACAATAATAATAATAATAATAATAATAATAATAATAATAATAATAATAATAATATTAATAATAATAATAATAATAATAATAGTAATAATAATAATAATAATAATAATAATAATAATAATATTAATAATAATAATAATAATAATAATAATAATAATACATCGACAAATCATTTTTCTTTTTCGTTTGCTGTATTTTTTCATTAGTTTTAAGTTTTAAATTTTTTATATTATTCTATTATAAATTACGTTACGTTACGTTACATTACGTAACGTTACGTTGCATTATGTTAGGTTTGGTAACAGTACATAGATTAATAGTTAAATCTAATCCCATACAGCTTGCATTTTGTTAACTTGACTGTATGGGATCAACGAAGATTAGTCCAGCTATTTCACCTTAAGATTAACCACCCTAATTATAATCTAACCTAACCTAACCTAACCTAATCTAATCTAAACTAACCCAACCCAACTTCATCTCCCCAGAAAAGTGTTAGAGGTTAATCTTAGGGTAAAATAAACTGCAGGGACTAATCTTCAGGTGAGCCGTACGTGTTCGTATCTGTGGTGTAATGGTCAAGCAAGCTCGCCTCGCAAGCGAGTTGACCTGGGTTCGATCCCCCGGCATGGTTAAACTATGGGCAAGGTTCATTAAGCATTTGCCTCTGTCTACCCCAGTTTCTGAACTAATCTTCCTCGGTACTCCCTGATTCCTCTCTCTTACCAACACGTTCTTCGTTTTCTTCTATTTTCTTCTTCTTTTCTACTTATTTTCTTCTTTGTCTGTTCTTATTACAATATATTCCTCCTCCTACACCACCACCTTCTTTCCCATTTCCTTCTTCACCTCCTCCTCCTTCTCCACTTCCGCCACCCTGGATCAGACACCACCACACTTGACACAACATCAGCACCACCACCACACCTAACAATACCACCACCACCACAATTAACACATCACCATACCTAACATACTACACACAATACTACCAACACCACACACAACACCACTACCACACCATCACCACACCATCACCACACCTAACACATCACACCTAACACACCACACCACCACCATCACCACACCTAACACACCACACCACCACCACACCTAACAACACCACCACCACAACTAAGACAAACCTGCAGACCAACGCCTCAGCCATACCTGTGGTTTAACCGACACTTGAAGTCTGCTCGAGTTGACAACAGAAATATGGCGACAACAACATAACACTGACAGGAAGACTTTCTTAACCGAGCGACTAGACAAACAAGGTACCTACGTGGTAAACAAGATCCGAATATATACACTGAACATTAAAACAAACAAGGTAAACAGTATTAGTCAAAGCAAGAGAAACTAGTAAGAAATAAACAACATATGCAAACAATTTCGACAAAATATTATAACATAGCACAAGAAACAAGTTAAACAAAGTACAAAATAAATTACTAGATAAAATAGTAATAATAAAACAAGGTGTAAGGCAAACAAGACACACGTTAACAGGAAAATAAAACCACATATACAAGACAGGATGTAAACAAAAAGCGCATCAAACAGAGCAGGAGATCAAATGTGAACTATGCAGGATATTAAGCAATAACTGAAAATGTAAATAAAGTAAACAAGACAAAAGACAAATTACGAGTTAAACAAGAAACTCGCCAAACAAAGGCTGGGACAAAACAAAAAAACGACTGAAACAATACCTGAGATAAATAAGACACGAATTAAACAATGGCTGGGACAACCAAAACCCAAGTGAGGCCGTGGAGGCGGGCCGGGGAGGTAGGTGGTGGTGGTTCAGGTGTTATTAAGGTGCGACGTTAATTGTCCCGTGAAGGATGTACGATGAATTACGACTACAGTACCACATCCTCCCCCACGGCGGCCTCCACCGTCACCCTGCAGTCCACCATGCACCTGATGCTGCTGCACCTACAGGATCACCTCCCCCATAGTCCACCATCACCACCTGCTGCCACTGCACCTACAGGATCACCTCCCCCACAGTCCACTACCACTACCTGCTGCTGCGGCTGCTGCTGCACCTACAGCATCACCTCCCCCAACGTCCACTATCACCAACTGCTGATGCTGCTGCACCTACAGGATCACCTCCCCCACAGTCCACTACCACTACCTGCTGCTGCTGCTATTGTTGCTGCTACTGCTGCTGCTGCTGCTGCTGCTGTTGTTGCTGCTGCTGCTGCTACTGCACCTACAAGATCACCTCCCCCAACGTCCACTACCACCAACTGCTACGCTGGGCTGCACCTACAGGATCACCTCCCCACAGTCCACTACCACTACCTGTTGCTGCTGCTATTGTTGCTGCTACTGCTGCTGCTGCTGCTGCTGTTGTTGCTGCTGCGGCTGCTGCTGCACCTAAGCAGGATCACTCTACAGTCCACCATCACCACCTGCTGCTGCTGCTGCACCTACAGGATCACCTCCCCCACAATCCACTACCACTACCTGCTGCTGCTGCTATTGTTGCTGCTACTGCTGCTGCTGCTGCTGCTGTTGTTGTTGTTGCTGCTGCGGCTGCTGCTGCACCTACAGGATCACCTACCCCACAGTCCACCATCACCACCTGCTGCCACTGCACCAACAGGATCAACTCCCCCACAGTCCACTACCACCACCTGCT
>NW_024745930.1:0-19152 GCF_018991925.1 Homarus americanus
GGTCGAGTATAACAAAATCCCCTGATCGAGTATAACAAAGTCCCCTGACCGAGTATAACAAAGTCCCCTGATCGAGTAAAACAAACACCCTTGATCGAGTTTAACAAAACCCCCTGATCGAGAATAATTAAGGCTCCTGGTCGAGTATAACAAAGTCCCCTGGTCGAGTATAATAAAGTCCCGTGATCGAGTATAACAAAGGCCCCTGATCGAGTATAACTAAGTCCCCTGATCGAGTATAACAAAGACCCTAATGGCGTATAACAAAGTCCCAAGATCGCGTATAACAAAGTCTCCTGATCGAGTATAACAAAGTCCCCTGATCGAGAATAACAAAGTACCCTGATCGAGTATATTTTCAGTGCCTGATCGAGAATAACAAAGTCCCCTGATCGGGTTTAACAAAGTCCCTTAGCAGTACAATAAAGGCCTGATCGGGTATAACAAGTCCTGATCGAGTATAACAAAGTCCCATTATCGAGTATAACAAGGCCCCCTAATCGAGTACTCGCCAAAGTCTGATGGTATACTAAGTCCTTACCAGTCTGGTGGGAAACAAAGTCCCTGGCCGAGTATAACCAAAATCCCCTGATCGAGTATAACAAAGCCACCTCATCGAGTTAAACAAAACCCCCTGATCGAGTATAAATAAGGCCCCTGGTCGAGTATAACAAAGTCCCCTGGTCGAGTATAACTAAGTCCCATGATCGAGTATAACACAGGCCCCTTATCGAGTATAACAAAGGCCCCTCGTCGAGTATAACAAAGTCCTTTGGACGAGTATAACAAACTCCCATAATCGAGTATAACAAAGGCCCCTTATCGAATATAACAAAGGCCCCTGGTCGAGTATAATAAAATCCCCTGATCGAGTATAACAAAGTCCCCTGACCGTGTATAACAAAGTCCCCTGATCGAGTAAAACAAACACCCTTGATCGAGTTTAACAAAACCCCCTGATCGAGTATAAATAAGGCCCCTGGTCGAGTATAACAAAGTCCCCTGGTCGAGTATAACAAAGTCCCATGATTGAGTATAACACAGGCCCCTTATCGAGTATAACAAAGGCCCCTGGTCGAGTATAACAAAGTCCTTTGGTCGAGTATAACAAAGTCCCATGATCGAGTATAACAAATGCCCCGTATTGAGTATAACAAAGGCCACTGGTCGAGTATAACAAAGCCCCCTCATCGAGTTTAAAAAAAACCCTGATCGAGTATAAAAAAGCCCTTTGCTCGAGTATAAGAAAGTCCCCTGGTCGATTATAACAAAGTCCCATAATCGAGTATAACAGGCCCCTTATCGAGTATAACAAAGGCCCCTGGTCGAGTATAACAAAGTCCTTTGGTCGAGTATACAAAGTCCCATGATCGAGTATAACAAATGCCCCGTATTGAGTATAACAAAGGCCCCTGGTCGAGTATAACAAAGCCCCCTCATCGAGTTTAAAAAAAACCCTGATCGAGTTTAAAAAAGCCCTTTGCTCGAGTATAAGAAAGTCCCCTGGTCGAGTATAACAAAGTCCCATAATCGAGTATAACAAAGGCCCATTATCGAGTATAACAAAAGCCCCTGGTCGAGTATAACAAAATCCCCTGATCGAGTACAACAAAGTCCCCTGATCGAGTAAAAATAAGTGCCCTAATCGAGCATAACTAAGTCCCTTGATCGAGTATAACAAAGGACCCTAATGAAGTATAACAATGTCCCAAGATTGAGTATAACAAAGTCCTCTGATCGAGTATAACAAAGTCCCCTGATCGAGTATAACAAAGTACCCTGATCGAGTATAACATAGTCATGAGTCGAGTATAAGAAAGGCACCTGACCGAATATAACATAGTCACGAGTCGAGTAAAACAAACACCCCTAATTGAGTATAACAAAGCCCCTGACGAGTATAACAAAGTCCCCTGATCGAGTATAACAAATCCCCTGATCGAAAATAACAAAGTCCCATGATCGAGCATATCAAAGTCCCCTCTGACGCAAAAACATACACCCCTGGTCAAGTACATAACGAAGTCCCTTGGGATCGAGTATAATAAAGTCGCATGATTGAGTATAACAAAAGCCCCTGATCGAGCATAACAAAAGTCCCCCGATCGAGTATAACAAAATCCCCTGATTGAGTATAACAAAGTCCCCTGATCGAGTATAACAAAGTCCCCTGATCGAGTAAAACATACACCCCTGGTCAAGTATAACGAAGTCCCCTGATCGAGTGTAACAAAGCCCCCTGATCGAGTATAACAAAGTCCCCTGATCGAGTATAACTAAGTGCCCTAATCGAGCATAACTAAGTCCCCTGATCGAGTATAACAAAGGACCCTAATGGAGTATAACATAGTCCCAAGATCGAGTATAACAAAGTCCTCTGATCGAGTATAACAAAGTCCCCTATCGAACATAACAATGTCCCTTAATCGAGTATAACAAAGCCCCCTGCTCGAGTATAAGAAAGGCACCTGATCGAATATAACAATGTCCCTAGTCGAGTATATACAAGTCCCCAGATCGAGTATAACAAAGTCCCCAGATCGAGTATAACAAAGTCCCCTGATCGAGTATAACAAACCCCCTCATCGAGTATAAAAAGCCCCCTGGTCGAGTATAAGAAAGTCCCCTGGTCGAGTATAATAAAGTCCCGTGATCGAGTATAACAAATGCCCCTGATCGAGTATAACTACGTCCCCTGATCGAGTATAACAAAGGACCCTTATGGCGTATAACAAAGTCCCAAGATCGCGTATAACAAAGTCTCCTGATCGAGTATAACAAAATCCCCTGATCGAGTATAACAAAGTGCCCTGATCGAGTATAAAAAAGTCCCATTATGGAGTACAATAAAGCCCCTGATGGAGTATAACAAGTCCCCTGATCAAGTATAACAAAGTCCCATTATTGAGTATAACAAAGGCCCCTGATCGAGTATAACAAAGTCCCCTGATCGAGTATACTAAAGTCCCCTGGTCGAGTGAAACAAAGTCCCCTGGCCGAATATAACAAAGTCCCCTGATCGAGTATAACAAAGCCCCCTCATCGAGTTTAACAAAACCCCCTGATCGAGTATATATAAGGCCATTGGTCGAGTATAACAAAGTCCCCTGGTCGAGTATAACAAAGTCCCAAGATCGAGTATAACACAGGCCCCTTATCGAGTATAACAAAGGCCCATGGTCGAGTATAACAAAGTCCTTTGGACGAGTATAACAAAGTCCCATAATCGAGTGTAACAAAGGCCCCTTATCGAATATAACAAAGGCCCCTGGTCGAGTATAACAAAATCCCCTGATCAAGTATAACAAAGTTCCCTTACCGAGTATAACAAAGTCCCCTGATCGAGTAAAACAAACACCACTCATCGAGTTTAACAAAACCACCTGATCGAGTATAAAAAGCCCTCTGGTCGAGTATAACAAAGTCCTTTGGTCGAGTATAACAAAGTCCCATAATCGAGTCTAACAAAGGCCCCTTATCGAATATAACGAAGGCCCCTGGTCGAGTATAACAAATGTAATGAGACAAATCTCACAAGAAGAAGATTACATATAGGTAGAATATTGATAGTATAAGAGTATTAAAGAGAGGAAGATTTTGGTAGCGTGGCCGTGATAGTTATTTACACTGTCCGTACACTTATCGTACCTTATACGTCAATACACATCTATTACGTCTTAAGGGCGACTTCTCAAACACTGCTTCGTTACAACTCTTTATTAATTACGAACATGACATGGACACATTAATAACACCTTCTATTGAAGTTACTAGGACATTATATTTACGTTAGTAGGACATCATATTACGTTACTAGACACTCTGATTCTCGGACACGAACATGAAATGAATACACTTCCCACGTGTAAGTAACTCATCCCATGGAAAGCTCTGACAAACACTCACGTGACCTGGGGAAGGCCTAGAAGGGAGACTGCTTAGCTGGAACACTGGTGTCGGGAGGGCGACTGCTTAGCTGGGACACCGGAGGGAAGTCGGGGAGGGAAGTCCTGCATGACTCTCCTCCCGTGAGCGGGACTCGGCTGTGGTGGACCTCCTCCTCCGATCTCTGTGTGTCTCTCTGTCTCTCTCTGGCCAGGGGGAGGACTAGGACGTCCTATATATTGGGAGGCGAGCCGTCAGGTTGAGCTGATCGGGGGGGCGGCGAAGGGTCTCCTTACATTTGCCCTCGCTAATGTAGGGTCAGGTCTGGACTTTTTCAGAGACTATATGTTGTATATTCTGGAGAAATCTTCAGATGGGGCCGTGCGACATGAGAGGGCTCGAGGGTTACATTTGACCTGGCTAATGTGAGGTCAGGTCTGGACTTCTTCTGCGGTGTAGGTTATTGTGTATATTGGGAGAGAGTCGGCCGGTGCCTTCTTACATGTTTGTTGGGGCCGTGTGACATGGGAGGGGAGCCAGTTGATTTGTAACTCCTTGAGTGGTTGCGAGGGGTACCCTTACATTTGACCCCCCTAATGTCGGGTCAAGTCTGGACTGTTTCTGAGATGTAAGCTGTGGTTTGACAACCCATCACTACACCTCCCGCCAAGACCAAAGCTTTCATGCTCAGAGAACTGATGACACATTTAAAGTAGACAGTAACATCATGTGCAGTATCTAATATAGTCCCTGAGGCGATAATGCATCCTTACATTTCACAAATTATAACCCTAGAGATGTATGTTTTTCTACTGGCATAGTTTGATCAAACCGCCAAGATTAAATCTTCTATTACAGGAGAAAAAAATATAATACATACACAGTAAGTGAACATAGAGTGATCTAAAGATCCTTCATATCTAGCATAGTGTCCGAGGCAAACTTGCAAATCACATTCTACAAACAAAAACAGGTGTTACATTGCCTAACCAGGCCGTGTCAAAATTAATTCATCTCAGTCAGTAAATGGCCACAACATTGTGTTTCGTAGTGCAAAACGTTGATCAATTGAACTCATAGAAAAAGTGAATAATCTTTAAAAAAAACATTCTTTGTAGTACATGTTAACAAAAATCAGTGAATTAAATACTTCAAAATACAAAAAAAAAATGCTCCTACTTCACATGTTCGGGTGTTATATCTTTTTATTGTACATCAACAACATCAACAACATCAACACATTTGTTGGGTTCAGCATGGCTCAAGTCCTCCATCCAGCTGGTATCTGAAAATAAGGAATGCCGGCAGCACAACAGCGGTAGTCGATTGGTCCTTCTGATTATCCACCTTTTCATCGTTGACTTTCTTCTGATGTCAGCACAGGACGTCTTCTGTCTTCACATAGCACGTTTTTCTTTCTTCAATACCGCACTTTGTAGGTCGTGTCACCACATCTGACTTCTTCTCACTTCCTCCTGGTTTCTATAATATTCCAGATGATTTTTCTGTTCACCTGCGCTTCCTCTACGTGTAGAGCATTTTCATATTCCAGATGAATTTTTCTGTTCATCTGCGTTTCTTTATACATCTTCATTTTCATATTCCAGACGATTTTTCTGTTCGTCTGCGTTTCTTTATACATCTTCGTTTTCCGTCATATTCCAGATGAATTTTTCTGCTCCATCTGTATTTCTTCTCTGCAACATCATCATTTTCAACATATTTCAGACGATTTTCTGTTCATCTGCCGTCGGCCCTCTCCGGCCTGGATGAAAGCCGGTCCACTGCTTGGGCTGTCGTCTCCTTAGATGACTGTAAGGCAGGTTCCGCGGACCAGGGCTCGCCCTCCGTACGTGAGTGTCGGCGAGACCAAAGACCGTCCTGTCTTACACCTTCCACAGTGGTGAATCCCTCCCTGGCTGGTCTCACCAGGGTTCGTTGTGTGGCGCTGCATTCCACACTCCTTAATTTCCTAGAGTAGAAAAATATAAAATCTTCTTAATCCTAGACCAGGGAGGACTTGAAAGAAAAGGGGTGGTGTGTGGCGGGTGTGGTGCTGCATTCATCACGCTGCATTCATTACGCTTCTTCTTCTCTGCTTATATGTGCTGTGGTTGGATTCCGGCTAGCCATGGGGCGGTACTGTGTGTGATATTTGCCAGAGAAACAATCCTAGAGGGATGATGGATAAGTTGGAAGTGCATTCGCAAAAAAAAAATTTACTTTATAAGTTATGTCAATGTTTGGTAACTATTATTTCCGTCACGACAATTTTCTCATCAGGCTGGGTCGGGGAGTTAAGCTCTGCGCACTACACTTAATATCATTTATCACTATGCGTCAAAGAGTACATCACAAATCATAACAGCATAAAAACACACTGAGTGAAGCTCTGTAATTATCGCAATATTAAGTAACACTAACCACCGATTTCGAAGCATAACTCACTGGACAAAACATATGGGGATTGGTGGTCACACTGGACGGTGCGAGGCGGGTGGAGGCGAGGCGAGGCGAGTCGGGGCGCGGCTGGCCAGGCCGACGTGGGGCGGGGTGGTGGCGAGGCGTGGCGGGTGAGATGGGGGGGGAGCCGGGGCGTGGTTGATCGGGCCAGGTGGGGGGGGAGCCGGGGCGTGGTTGATCGGGCCAGGCCGGGGCTTTGCGGGGCACGGAACGGCGGGGCGGGGCGGGGCACGGAACGGCGGGGCGGGGCAGGGCAGGACGGAGCGAGGCGGGAACGGATGGGTATGGAGGGTGAGGTGAGGATTAGGACAAGGAGGAGGATGTAGGTTGTAAGACATGTTAAGTTATAACAGTTAGTATAGACACAGCTTCTATCACTAAAACACAATAGGTACATTTAACACTGACCGACAATTAAAATGCACTTGGGATACTGAGAACTTCACAGAACGTGGGGGACACTCAGAAATTATATTAAGCACTGAGCATATTCTGGGAGTGTTTTGCTATTAACAATTCGCGTATACCACAACGAGAGACATTGACTTGAGCTGTAAAGATGACACACTAGGACACTTTTCACGCTACGACGCTACGACACAGGAATTACTTATTACACAATTGTAGACAATACTTAGACTGGATCAAATGAATGATGAGACGAGCCAGGTGTTATGGCTAACCGAGGGAAGGCGTGAGTTTACGTTAAGTTCGCTGCTACCAATATAATAACTAAGCGAGGAGGTCGTGGATTAACGTATATAGTTCGCTGCCACCATTGTAATGGTAAAAATCTCACAAGAAGAAGATTACATATAGGTAGAATATTGATAGTATAAGAGTATAAAAGAGAGGAAGATTTTGGTAGCGTGGCCGTGATAGTTATTTACACTGTCCGTACACTTATCGTACCTTATACGTCAATACACATCTATTACATCTTAAGGGCGACTTCTCAAACACTGCTTCGTTACAACTCTTTATTAATTACGAACATGACATGGACACATTAATAACATCTTCTATTGAAGTTACTAGGACATTATGTTTACGTTACTAGGACATCATATTACGTTACTAGACACTCTGATTCTCGGACACGAACATGAAATGAATACACTTCCCACGTAAGTAACTCATCCCATGGAAAGCTCTGACAAACACTCACGTGACCTATGGGAAGCCTAGCAGGTAGTCCTGGGTTGTCTCTATGGGAGACTGCTTAGCTGGGCGCCAGAGGGAAGTCTCGGTCCTGACCGGAGGCGACTGGAGGCGACTGGAGGCGGCTTGCCTCCGGCCCCTGACTTCTCTCGAGCAGGACTCGGGACGTGGTAGCTGGTCCTTTCTCCTTACAAGACACACTCTCTCTCTGTCTCTCTCTCTCTCTGTGTATCTCTTGGGAGGACTACGACGTCCTATATATTGGGAGGCGAGCCCTCAGGTTGAGCTGATGGGGGGGGGGGGCGGTGAAGGGTCTCCTTACATTTGCCCTCACTGATGTAGGGTCAGTTCTGGACTTTTTCAGAGACTATAAGTTGTATCTTCTGGAAAAGTCATCAGATGGGGCCGTGAGACATGAGAGGCCCTGGTTGATTTGTGGCCTCTTGACTTGGGCTCGAGAGTTACATTTGACCTGGCTAATGTGAGGTCAGGTCTGGACTTCTGGGATGTAGGCTATTGTGTATATTGGGAGAGAGTCGGCTGGTGCCTTCTTACATGTTTGTTGTGGTGCCGTGTCACATGGGAGGGGAGCCTGGCTGATTTATAACCCTTGGTCAACCGTGAGAGTTACCCTACACTTGACCTCCCTAATGTCGGGTCGAGTCTGGACTGTCACTGAGATGCAAGCTGCGGTCTGACAACCCATCACTACACAAAGGCCCCTTATCGAATATAACAAAGGCCCCTGGTCGAGTATAACAAAACCCCTTGATCGAGTATGAAAATGCCCCCTGGTTGAATATAACAAAGCCCCCTGATCGAGTATAACAAAGTCCCCCGATCGAG
The DNA here is from genome assembly GCF_018991925.1 of Homarus americanus. NCBI lineage: Eukaryota > Metazoa > Arthropoda > Malacostraca > Decapoda > Nephropidae > Homarus > Homarus americanus. The sequence goes on from NW_024745930.1 coordinate 8,356, forward strand.
TATAACTAAGTGCCCTAATCGATATAACAAAGGACCCTAATGCCGTATAACAAAGTCCCAAGATCGAGTATAACAAAGTCCCCTGATCCAGTATAACAAAGGACCCTAATGGAGTATAACAAAGTCCCCTGGTCGAGTATAACAAACTCCCCTGGTCGAGTATAACAAAGTCATCTGATCGAGTATAACAAAGTCCCCTGATCGAGTATAACAAAGTCCCGTCATCGAGTATAACAAAGCCCCCTGATCGAGTATAAGAAAGGCACCTGATCGAATATAACAATGTTCCTAGTCGAGTATATACAAAGTCCCCTGATCGAGTATAACAAAGTCCCCAGATCGAGTATAACAAAGTCCCCTCAACGAGTATAACAATCCCCCCTCATCGAGTATAAAAAAGCCCCCTGGTCGCGTATAACAATGTCCCTCATCAAGTATAACAAAGCCCTCTGATCGAGTAGAACTAAGCCCCCTCATCGAGTATAAAAAAGCCCCCTGGTCGAGTATAACAAAATCCCCTGGTCGAGTATAACAAAGTCCCAAGATCGAGTATTTCAAAGGCCCCGAATCGAGTATAACAAAGGCCACTGGTCGAAAATAACAATGTCCCCTAATCGAGTATAATAAAGTCCCCTGATCGAGTATAAGAAAGTCCCAAGATCGAGTATAACAAAGCCCCCAGATCGAGTATAACAAAGTCCGCTGATCGATTACAACAAAATCACCTGATCGGTTATAAAAAAAGCCCCCTGGGCGAGTATAACAAAGTTTCTGATCGAGTACATCAAAGCCCTTTGATCGAGTATAACAAAGCCCCATCATCGAGTATAAAAAAGCCCCCTGGTCGAGTATAACAAAGTCCCCTGGTCGAGTATAACAAAGTCCCATGATCGAGTATAACAAAGGCTCCGAATCTAGTATAACAAAGGCCCCTGGTCGAAAATAACAAAGTCCCCTGATCGAGTATACTAAAGTCCCCTGATCGAGTATAACAAAGTCACAAGATTGAGTATAAGAAAGCCCCCTGATCGAGAATAACAAAGTCCCCTGGTCGAGTAAAACAAAGTCCCCTGGCCGAGTAAAACAAAGTCCCCTGTTCGAGTATAACAAAGCCCCCTCATCGAGTTTAACAAAACCCCCTGATCGAGTATAAAAAAGCCCCCTGGCCGAGTATAACAACTCCCCTGGTCGAGTATAACAAAGACCCATGATTGTTTATAACAAAGGCCCCTTATCGAGTATAACAAAGTCCCCTGATCGAACAAAGTCCCCTGATCGAGTAAAACAAACACCCTTGATCGAGTTTAACAAAAACCCCTGATCGAGTATAAAGAAGCCCCCTCTTCGAGTATAACAAAGTCGTTTGGTCGAGTATAACAAAGTCCCATGATCGAGTATAACAAAGGCCCCTTATCGAGTATAACAAAGGCCCCTGGTCGAGTATAACAAAGCCCCCTCATCGAGTTTAAAAAAAAACCCTGATCGAGCATAAAAAAGCCCCCTGGTCGAGTATAACAAAGTCCCCTGGTCGAGTATAACAAAGTCCCATAATCGAGTATAACAAAGACCCCTTATTGAGTATAACAAAAGCCCCTGGTCGAGTATAACAAAATCCCTGATCGAGAATAACAAAGTCCACTGATCGAGTATAAATAAGTGCCCTAATCGAGCATAACTAAGTCCCCTGATCGAGTATAACAAAGGACCCTAATGGAGTATAACAAAGTCTCAAGATTGAGTATAACAAAGTCCTCTGATCGAGTATAACAAAGTCCCCTGATCGAACATAACAAAGAACCGGACATCGAGTATAAAAAAGCCCCCTGATCGAGTATAAGAAAGGCACCTGATCGAATATAACACTGTCCCTAGTCGAGTATATACAAAGTCCCCTGATCGAGTATAGCAAAGTCCCCTGGTCGAGGATAATAAAGTCACATGATCGAGTATAACAAAGTCCCCAGATCGAGTATAACTAAGTCCCCTGATCGAGTATAACAAAGGACCCTAATGGCGTATAACAAAGTCCCAAGATCGCGTATAACAAAGTATCCTGAAAGAGTACAACAAAGTCCCCTGATCGAGTATAACAAAATACCCTGATCGAGTATAACAAAGTGCCCTGATCGAGAATAACAAAGTCCCCTGATCGAGTTTAACAAAGTCCCCTTATCGAGTACAATAAAGCCCCTGATCGAGTATAACAAAGTCCCCTGATCGAGTATAACAAAGTCCCATTATCGAGTATAACAAAGGCCCCTGATCGAGTATAACAAAGTCCCCTGATCGAGTATACTAAAGTCCCCTGGTCGAGTAAAACTAAGTCCCCTGGCCGAGTATAACAAAGCCCCCTCATCGAGTTTAACAAAAACCCCTGATCGTGTATAAATAATGCCCCTGGTCGAGTATAACAAAGTCCCCTGGTCGAGTATAACAAAGTCCCATGATCGAGTATAACACAGGGCCCTTATCAGCGAGTATAACAAAAGGCCCTGGTCGAGTATAACAAAGTGCTTTGGTCGAGTATAACAAAGTCCCATAATCGAGTATAACAAAGGCCCCTTATCGAATATAACAAAGGCCCATGGTCGAGTATAACAAAATCCCCTGATCGAGTTTAACAAAGTCCCCTGATCGAGTATAACAAAGTCCCCTGATCGAATAAAACAAACACCACTGATCGAGTTTAACAAAACCCTCTGATCGAGTATAAAAAAGCCCCTTGGTCGAGTATAACAAAGTCTTTTGGTCGAGTATAACAAAGTCCCATAATCGAGTATAACAAAGGCCCCTTATCGAATATAACAAAGGCCCCTGGTCGAGTAAAACAAAATCCACTGATCGAGTATAACAAATTCCTCTCATCGAGTTTTACAAAACCCCCTGATCGAGTATGAAAAAGCCCCCTGGTCGAGTATAACAAAGCCCCCTGATCGAGTATAACTAAGTCACCTGATCGAGAATAACTAAGTGCCATAATCGATATAACAAAGGACCCTAATGCCGTATAACAAAGTCCCAAGATCGAGTGTAACAAAGTCCCCTGATCGAGTATAACAAAGGACCCTAATGGAGTATAACAAAGTCCCCTGGTCGAGTATAACAAACTCCCCTGGTCGAGTATAACAAAGTCCTCTGATCGAGTATAACAAAGTCCCCTGATCGAGTATAACAAAGTCCCGTCATCGAGTATAACAAAGGCCCCTTATCGAATATAACAAAGGCCCATGGTCGAGTATAACAAAATCCCCTGATCGAGTTTAACAAAGTCCCCTGATCGAGTATAACAAAGTCCCCTGATCGAGTAAAACAAACACCACTGATCGAGTTTAACAAAACCCTCTGATCGAGTATAAAAAAGCCCCTTGGTCGAGTATAACAAAGTCTTTTGGTCGAGTATAACAAAGTCCCATAATCGAGTATAACAAAGGCCCCTTATCGAATATAACAAAGGCCCCTGGTCGAGTAAAACAAAATCCACTGATCGAGTATAACAAATTCCTCTCATCGAGTTTTACAAAACCCCCTGATCGAGTATGAAAAAGCCCCCTGGTCGAGTATAACAAAGCCCCCTGATCGAGTATAACAAAGTCACCTGATCGAGAATAACTAAGTGCCCTAATCGATATAACAAAGGACCCTAATGCCCTATAATAAAGTCCCAAGATCGAGTATAACAAAGTCCCTTGATCGAGTATAACAAAGGACCCTAATGGAGTATAACAAAGTCCCCTGGTCGAATATAACAAACTCCCCTGGTCGAGTATAACAAAGTCCTCTGATCGAGTATAACAAAGTCCCCTGATCGAGTATAACAAAGTCCCGTCATCGAGTATAACAAAGCCCCCTGATCAAGTTTAAGAAAGGCACCTGATCGAATATAACAATGTTACTAGTCGAGTATATACAAAGACCCCTGATCGAGTCTAACAAAGTCCCCAGATCGAGTATAACAAAGTCCCCTCATCGAGTATAACAATCCCCCCTCATCGAGTATAAAAAAGCCCCGTGGTCGCGTATAACAAAGTCCCTGATCAAGTATAACAAAGCCCTCTGATCGAGGAGAACAAAGCCCCTCATCGAATATAAAAAAGCCCCCTGGTCGAGTATAACAAAATCCCCTGGTCGAGTTTAACAAAGTCCCAAGATCGAGTATTTCAAAGGCCCCGAATCGAGTATAACAAAGCCCCCTGGTCGAGTATAAAAAGCCCCCTGGTCGAGTATAACAAAGTCCCCTGGTCGAGTATAACAAAGTCCCATAATAGAGTATAACAAAGGCCCCTTATCGAGTATAACAAAAGCCCCTGGTCGAGTATAAAAAAATCCCCTGATCGAGAATAACAAAGTCCAATGATCGAGTATAAATAAGTGCCCTAATCGAGCATAACTAAGTCCCCCTGATCGAGTATAACAAAGGACCCTAATGGAGTATAACAAAGTCTCAAGATTGAGTATAACAAAGTCCTCTGATCGAGTATAACAAAGTCCCCTGATCGAACATAACAAAGAACCCGTCATCGAGTATAAAAAAGCCCCCTGATCGAGTATAAGAAAGGCACCTGATCGAATATAACACTGTCCCTAGTCGAGTATATACAAAGTCACCAGATCGAGTATAACAAAGTCCCCTGATCGAGTATAACAAAGTCCCCTGGTCGAGTATAATAAAGTCGCATGATCGAGTATAACAAAGTCCCCAGATCGAGTATAACTAAGTCCCCTGATCGAGTATAACAAAGGACCCTAATGGCGTATAACAAAGTCCCAAGATCCCGTATAACAAAGTCTCCTGATCGAGTACAACAAAGTCCCCTGATCGAGTATAACAAAGTATCCTGATCGAGTATAACAGAGTGCCCTGATCGAGAATAACAAAGTCCCCTGATCGAGTTTAACAAAGTCCCCTTATCGAGTACAATAAAGCCCTGATCGAGTATAACAAAGTCCCCTGAGCGAGTATAACAAAGTCCCATTATCGAGTATAACAAAGGCCCCTCATCGAGTATAACAAAGTCCCCTGATCGAGTATACTAAAGTCCCCTGGTCGAGTAAACTCTGAAGTCCCCTGGCCGAGTATAACAAAGCCCCCTCATCGAGTTTAACAAAACCCCCTGATCGAGTATAAATAATGCCCCTGGTCGAGTATAACAAAGTCCCCTGGTCGGGTATAACAAAGTCCCATGATCGAGTATAACACAGGCCCCTTATCGAGTATAACAAAGGCCCCTGGTCGAGTATAACAAAGTGCTTTGGTCGAGTATAACAAAGTCCCATAATCGAGTATAACAAAGGCCCCTGGTCGAGTATAACAAAGTGCTTTGGTCGAGTATAACAAAGTCCCATAATCGAGTATAACAAAGTGCCCTGATCGAGTATAAAAAAGTCCCCTGATCGAGTAAAACAAACACCACTGATCGAGTTTAACAAAACCCCCTGATCGAGTATAAAAAAGCCCCCTGGTCGAGTATAACAAAGTCTTTTGGTCGAGTATAACAAAGTCCCATTATCGAGTATAACAAAGGCCCCTTATCGAATATAACAAAGGCCCCTGGTCGAGTATTACAATATCCCCTGGTCGAGTATAACAAATTCCTATCATCGAGTTTAACATAACCCCCTGATCGAGTATGAAAAAGCCCCCTGGTCGAGTATAACAAAGCCCCCTGATCGAGTATAACAAAGTCACCTGATCGAGAATAACTAAGTGCCCTAATCGATATAACAAAGGACCCTAATGCCCTATAACAAAGTCCCAAGATCGAGTATAACAAAGTCCCTTGATCGAGTATAACAAAGGACCCTAATGGAGTATAACAAAGTCCCCTGGTCGAGTATAACAAACTCCCCTGGTCGAGTATAACAAAGTCCTCTGATCGAGTATAACAAAAGTCCCTGGTCGAGTATAACAAAGTCCCAAGATCCGAGTATAACAAAGTCCCTGGTCGTCACAACAATCCCACAATTGAGTATAAAGCCCCCTGATCGGAAAAGCCAACAAGGGTTTTCTGATCAGATATGTCAAAGCCCCTCATCAGTATAAAAGCCCCTGGTCGAGTATAACGCACAGTCCCGCGGCTTGGTGCCTTGAGTCCCCTGATCGAGTATAACAAAAGCCCCCATCATCAGAGTTTAACAAAACCCTGATCGATATAAAAAGCCCTGGTCAGAAATATAAAAAAGCCCACTGGTCGAGTTTAACAAAGTCCCATGATCGAGTATAACAAAGGCCCCGAATCTAGTATAACAAAGGCCCCTGGTCGAAAATAATAAAGTCCCCTGATCGAGTATACTAAAGTCCCCTGATCGAGTATAACAAAGTCACAAGGTCGAGTATAACAAAGTCACAAGGTCGAGTATAACAAAGCCCCCTGATCGAGAATAACAAAGTCCCCTGGTCGAGTAAAACAAAGTCCCCTGGCCGAGTAAAACAACGTCCTGTTCACAAGAGTATAACCGAAAGCCCTCATCGGTTTAACATAACCCCCTGATGAAGTATATAAAGCCCCTGGCCGGTACTCAACCGCTCCTGGTCGCTGAAAGTATAACAAAGCCCCCTCGTCGAGTATAAGAAAGTCCCCTGGTCGAGAATAACAAAGTCCCTGATCGAGTATAACAAAGTCCCCTGATCGAGTAAAACAAACACCCTTGATCGATTTTAACAAAACCCCCTGATCGAGTATAAAGAAGCCCCCTCTTCGAGTATAACAAAGTCCCCTGGTCGAGTATAATAAAGTCGCATGATCGCGTATAACAAAGTCCCCAGATCGAGTATAACTAAGTCCCCTGATCGAGTATAACAAAGGACCCTAATGGCGTATAACAAAGTCCCAAGATCGCGTATAACAAAGTCCCCAGATCGAGTTTAACAAAGTCCCCTTATCGAGTACAATAAAGCCCCTGATCGAGTGTAACAAAGTCCCCTGATCGAGTATAACAAAGTGCCATTATCGAGTATAACAAAGGCCCCTGATCGAGTATAACAAAGTCCCCTGATCGAGTATACTAAAGTCCCCTGGTCGAGTAAAACAAAATCCCCTGGCCGAGTATAACAAAGCCCCTTCATCGAGTTTAACAAAACCCCCTGATCGAGTAGAACAAAGCCCCCTCATCGAGTATAAAAAAGCCCCCTGGTCGAGTATAACAAAATCCCCAGGTCGAGTATAACAAAGTCCCAAGATCGAGTATTTCAAAGGCCCCGAATCGAGTATAACAAAGGCCACTTGTCGAAAATAACAATGTCCCCAGATTGAGTATAATAAAGTCCCCTGATCGAGTATAACAAAGTCCCAAGATCGAGTATAACAATGCCCCCAGATCGAGTATAACAATGTCAGCTGATCGATTACAACAAAGTCACCAGATCGGTTGTAACAAAGTCCCCTGAACGAGTATAACAAAGTCCCCTGAACGAGTATAACAAAGTCCCCTGGTCGTCTATAACAAAGTCCCTGATTGAGTAAAAGAAAGCCCCCTGATCGGGGTTAACAAAACCCCCTGATCGAGTATAAAAAAGCCCCCTGGTCGAGTATAACAAAGTCCCCTGGTCTTGTATAACAAAGTCCTATGATCGAGGATAACAAAGGCCCCTTATCGAGTATAATAAAGGCCCCTGGTCGAGTATAACAAAATCTCCTGATCGAGTATAACAAAGTCCCCTGATCGAGTATAAAAAGTCCCCTGAACGAGTAAGACAAACACCCCTGATCGAGTATAACAAAGTCCCCTGATCGAGTATAACAAAGCCCCCTCATCGAGTATAAAAAAGCCCCCTGCTCGAGTATAACAAAGTCTCTGATCGAGTACAACAAAGCCCTTTGATGGAGTATAACGAAGCCCCATCATCGAGTATAAAAAAGCCCCCTGCTCGAGTATAACAAAGTCTCTCATCGAGTACAACAAAGTCCTGATCGAGTTTAACAAAGTCCCCTTATCGAGTACAATAAAGCCCATGATCGAGTATAACAAGTCCCCTGATCGAGTATAACAAAGTCCCATTATTGAGTATTAACAAAGGCCCCTGATCGAGCATAACTAAGTCCCCTGATCGAGTATAAAAGGGCGAAGTCCCCTAGTATAACAAAGAGATCGAGTATAACAAAGCCCCCTCATCGAGTTTAACAAAACCCCCTGATCGAGTATAAATAAGGCCCCTGGTCGAGTATAAATAAGGCCCCTGGTCGAGTATAACAAAGTCCAATGATCGAGTATAACACAGGCCCCTTATCGAGTACAACAAAGGCCCCTGGTCGCGTATAACAAAGTCCTTTGGTCGAGTATAACAAAGTCCCATAATCGAGTATAATAAAGGCCCCTTATCGAATATAACTAAGTCCCCTGTTCGAGTAAAACAAACACCCCTGATCGAGTTTAACAAAAACCCCCGATCGAGTATGAAAAAGCCCCCTGGTCGAGTATAACAAAGTCTTTGGTCGAGTATAAAAAAGTCCCATAATCGAGTATAACAAAGGCCCCTTATCGAATATAACAAAGGCCCCTGGTCGAGTATAACAAAACCCCCCTAATCGAGTATGAAAAAGCCCCCTGGTCGAGTATAACAAAGCCCCCTGATCGAGTATAACAAAGTCCCCTGATCGAGTATAACTAAGTGCCCTAATCGATACAACAAAGGACCCTAATGCCGTATAACAAAGTCCCCAGATCGAGTATAATAAAGTCCCCTGATCGAGTATAACAAAGTCCCATGATCGAGTATAACAAAGCCCCCAGATCGAGTATAACAAAGTCCGCTGATCGATTACAACAAAGTCACCTGATCGGTTATAACAAAGTCCCCTGAACGAGTATAACAAAGTCCGCTGATCAAGTATAACAAAGCCCCCTGATCGAGAATAACAAAGTCCCCTGGTCGAGTAAAACAAAGTTCCCTGGCCGAGTAAAACAAAGTCCCTGTTCGAGTATAACAAAGCCCCCTCATCGAGTTTAACAAAACCCCCTGATCGAGTATAAAAAGCCCCCTGGTCGAGTATAACAACTCCCTTCGTCGCGTATAACAAAGTCCCATGATCGAGTATAACAAAGGCCCCTTATCGAGTATAACAAAGTCCCCTGATCGAGTATAACAAAGTCCCCTGATCCGTTAAAACAAACACCCTTGATCGAGTTTAACAAAACCCCCTGATCGAGTATAAAGAAGCCCCCTCTTCGAGTATAACAAAGTTCTTTGGTCGAGTATAACAAAGTCCCATGATCGAGTATAACAAAGGCCCCTTATCGAGTATAACAAAGGCCCCTGGTCGAGTATAACAAAGCCCCCTCATCGAGTTTAAAAAAAAAACCTGATCGAGTATAAAAAAGCCCCCTGGTCGAGTATAACAAAGTCCCCTGGTCGAGTATAACAAAGTCCCATAATCGAGTATAAAAAAGGCCCCTTATCGAGTATAACAAAAGCCCCTGGTCGAGTATAACAAAAACCCCTGATCGAGTGCAACAAAGTCCCCTGATCGAGTATAAATAAGTGCCCTAATCGAGCATAACTAAGTCCCCTGATCGAGTACAACAAAGGACCCTAATGGAGTATAACAAAGTCCCAAGATTGAGTATAACAAAGTCCTCTGATCGAGTATAACAAAGTCCCCTGATCGAACATAACAAAGAACCCGTCATCGAGAATAAAAAAGCCCCCTAATCGAGTATAAGAAAGGCACCTGATCGAATATAACACTGTCCCTAGTCGCGTATATACAAAATCCCCAGATCGAGTATAACAAAGTCCCCTGATCGAGTATAACAAAGTCCCCTGGTCGAGTATAATAAAGTCGCATGGTCGAGTATAACAAAGTCCCCAGATCGAGTATAACTAAGTCCCCTGATCGAGTATAACAAAGGACCCTAATAGCGTATAACAAAGTCCCAAGATCGCGTATAACAAATTCTCCTGATCGAGTATAACAAAGTCCCCTGATCGAGTATAACAAAGTACCCTGATCGAGTATAACAAAGTGCCCTGATCGAGAATAACAAAGTCCCCTGATCGAGTATAACAAAGTCCACTAATCGAGTATAAGAAAGGCACCTGACCGAATATAACAAAGTCACGAGTCGAGTAAAACAAACACCCCTGGTTGAGTATAAGAAAGCCCCCTGATCGAGTATAACAAAGTCCCCTGATCGAGAATAACAAAATCCCCTGATCGAGTATAACAAAGTCCCCTGATCGAGTATAACAAAGTCCCCTGATCGAGTAAAACAAGCACCCCTGGTCGAGTATAACAAAGTCCCCTGATCGAGTATAACAAAGCCCCCTGATCGAGTATAACAAAGTCCCCTGATCGAGTATAACTAACTGCCCTAATCGAGCATAACTAAGACCCCTGATCGAGTATAACAAAGGACCCTGATCGAACATATCAATGTCCCGTCATCGAGTATAACAAAGCCCCCTGATCGAGTATAAGAAAGGCACCTGATCGAATATAACAATGTCCCTAGTCGAGTATATACAAAGTCCCCAGATCGAGTATAATAAAGCCCCAGATCGAGTATAACAAAGTCCCCTGATCGAGTATAACAAACCCCCTCATCGAGTATAAAAAAGCCCCCCTAGTCGAGTATAACAAACTCCGCAGATCGAGTACAACAAAGTCACCTTATCGAGAATAACAAAGTCCCCTGATCGAGTATAACAAAGCCCCCTCATCGAGTATACCAAAGCCCATGATCGAGTATAAAAAAGTGCCCTGATCGAGTATAACAAAGTCCCTTGATCGAGTATAACAAAATCCCCTGGTCGTGTATAACAAAGTCCCCTGGTCGAGTATTAGAAAGTCCCCTGATCGA
>NW_024745931.1:0-12405 GCF_018991925.1 Homarus americanus
GCGCCTCAACAGGCTAACAAAGGCCCTTGATCGAGTATAACAAAGTTCCTGATCGAATATAACAAAGCCTGGATCGAATATAATACACTCCCCTGATCGAGAATAGCAAGGTCCCCTGATCGAGAGTATAACAAAGTCCCCTCATCGAATATAACAAGGGCCCTGATCGAGTATAACAGTTCCTCATCGAGTTTAACAAAGTCCTCTAATCGAGAATAACAAAGGCCCCTGATCGAGTATAACAAAGGCCCCTAATCGAGTATAACAAGGGCCCCTGATCGAGTATAACAAAGTCTCCTCATCGAGTTTAACAAAGTCCTCTAATCGAGAATAACAAAGGCCTCTGATCAAGTTTAACAAAGTCCCCTGATCGAGGATAACAAAGTCCCCTCACCGAGTATAACAAAGTCGTCTGATCGAGTATAACAAAGTCCCTTGATCGAGTATAACAAACTCCCCTGGTCGAGGATAACAAAGTCCACTGATCGAATATAACAAAGTCCCCTGATCGAATATAACAAAGTCCCCTGATCGAGTAGAACAAAGTCCCCTGATCGAGAAGAACAGAGTCCGCTGATCGAGGATAACAGAGTCCCCTCATCGAGTATAACAAAGGCCACTCATCGAGTATAACAAAGTCCCCTGGTCGAGTATAACAGACTGCCCTAATCGAGTGTAACAAAGTCCCCTGATCGAGTATAACAAAGTCCCCTGATCGAGTATAACAAAGTCCCCTGATCGAGTTCAACAAAGTCCCCTGATCGAGTATAACAAAGGCACCTGATCGAGTATGACAAAGTTCCCTGATCGAGTATAACAGAGTCCCCTGGTCGAGTATAACAGACTGCCCTAGTCGAGTGTAACAAAGTCCCCTGATCGAGTATAACAAAGTCCCCTGATCGAGTAGAACAAAGTCCCCCTCATCGAATATAACAAAGTTCCCTGATCGAGTATAACAAAGTCCCCTGATCGAGTTCAACAAAGTCCCCTGATCGAGTATAACAAAGGCACCTGATCGAGTATGACAAAGTCCCCTGATCGAGTATAACAGGGTCCCCTGGTCGAGTATAACAGACTGCCCTAATCGAGTGTAACAAAGTCCCCTGATCGAGTATAACAAAGTTCCATGTTCGAGTATAACAAAGTCCCCTCATCGAATATAACAAAGTCACCCTGATCGAGTATAATAAAGTCCCCTGATCGAGTAAAACAAAGTCCCCTCATCGAGTATAACAAAGGCCCCTCATCGAGTATAACAAAGTCCCATGATCGAGTATAACAAAGTCCCCTGATCGAGTATAACAAAGGCCTTTGATCGAGGTTAACAAACTCCCCTGATCGAGTATAACAAAAACCCCTTACCGAGTATAACAAAATCCCCTGCTCGAGTATAACAAAGTCCCCTGATCGAGTATAACAAACTCCCCTGGTCGAGGAAAACAAAGTCCCCTGCTCGAGTATAACAAAGGCCCCTGATCGAGTATAAGAAAGTCCCATGATCGAGTATATCAAAGTCCCCTCATCGAATATAACAAAATCCCCTCATCGAGTATAACAAAGTCCCCTGATCGAGTAGAACAAAGTCCCCTCATCGAGTATAACAAAGGCCCCTCATCGAGTATAACAAAGTCCCATGATCGAGTATAACAAAGTCCCCTCATCCGAATATAACAATGTCCCCTGATCGAGGTATAACAAGTCCCATGATCGAGTATAACAAAAGTCCTCATCGAATATAACAAAGTCCCCTCATCCCGAGTATAACAAAGTCCCCAGATCTGAGTATAACAAGTCCCCTGATTGGTATAAGAAAGGCCCTGATGGGGAGTTTTTGAAGCAAAAGCCCTGATCGAGGTATAGCAAGTCCCTGGTCGAGTATAACAAAGGCCCCTGATCGAATATAACAAAGGCGCCTCAACGAGTATAACAAAGGCCCTTGATCGAGTATAACAAAGTTCCCTGATCGAATATAACAAAGCCCTGGATCGAATATAATACACTCCCCCTGATCGAGAATAACAAAGTCCCCTGATCGAGTATAACAAAGTCCCCTCATCGAATATAACAAAGACCCCTGATCGAGTATAACAAATTCTCCTCATCGAGTTTAACAAAGTCCTCTAATCGAGAATAACAAAGGCCCCTGATCGAGTATAATAAAGGCCCCTAATCGAGTATAACAAGGGCCCCTGATCGAGTATAACAAAGTCTCCTCATCGAGTTTAACAAAGTCCTCTAATCGAGAATAACAAAGGCCTCTGATCAAGTTTAACAAAGTCCCCTGATCGAGGATAACAAAGTCCCCTCACCGAGTATAACAAAGTCGTCTGATCGAGTATAACAAAGTCCCTTGATCGAGTATAACAAACTCCCCTGGTCGAGGATAACAAAGTCCACTGATCGAATATAACAAAGTCCCCTGATCGAATATAACAAAGTCCCCTGATCGAGTAGAACAAAGTCCCCTCATCGAGTATAACAAAGGCCCCTCATCGAGTATAACAAAGTCCCATGATCGAGTATAACAAAGTCACATCATCGAATATAACAAAGTCCCCTGATCGAGTATAACAAAGTCCCCTGATCGAGTATAACAGAGTCCCCTCATCGAGTATAACAAAGGCCCCTCATCGAGTATAACAAAGTCCCATGATCGAGTATAACAAAGTCCCCTCTTCGAATATAACAAAGTCCCCTGATCGAGTATAACAAAGTCCCCTGATCGAGTATAACAGAGTCCCCTCATCCAGTATAACAAAGGCCCCTCATCGAGTATAACAAAGTCCCATGATCGAGTATAACAAAGTCCCCTGATCGAGTATAACAAAGTCCCCTGATCGAGAATAACAAAGTCCCCTGATCGAGTATAACAAAGCCCCCTGATCAAGTATAACAAAGGCCACTGATCAAGTATAACAAAGTTCCCTGATCGAGTATAACAAAGGCCCCTGATCGAGTATAACAAAGGCCCCTGATCGAGTATAACAAAGTTCCATGATCGAGTATAACAAAGTCCCCTCATCGAATATAACAAAGTCACCCTGATCGAGTTTAACAAAGTCCCATGATCGAGTATAACAAAGTCCCCTGATCGAGTATAACAAAGGTCTCTGATCGAGGTTAACAAAGTCCCCTGATCGAGTTTAACAAAGTCCTCTAATCGAGAATAACAAAGGCCCCTGATCGAGTATAACAAAGGCCTCTGATCGTGTATAACAGACTGCCCTAATCGAGTGTAACAAAGTCCCCTGATCGAGTATCACAAAGTCCCCTGATCGAGTATAACAAAGTCCCCTGATCGAGTAGAACAAAGTCCCCTCATCGAGTATAACAAAGGCCCCTCATCGAGTGAACAAAGTCCCATGATCGAGTATAACAAAGTTCCCTGATTGAGTATAACAAAGGCCCCTGACCGAGTATAAGAAAGTCCCATGATTGAGTATAACAAAGTCCCCTCATCGAATATAACAAAGTCCCCTGATCGAGTATAACAAAGTCCCCTGATCGAGTAGATCAGAGTCCGCTGATCGAGGATAACAGAGTCCCCTCATCGAGTATAACGAAGGCCACTCATCGAGTATAACAAAGTCCCCTGGTCGAGTATAACAGACTGCCCTAATCGAGTGTAACAAAGTCCCCTGATCGAGTATAACAAAGTCCCCTGATCGAGTACAACAAAGTGACCTGATCGAGTATAACAAAGGCACCTGATCGAGTATGACAAAGTCCCCTGATCGAGTATAACAAAGTCCCCTGGTCGAGTATAACAGACTGCCCTAATCGAGTGTAACAAAGTCCCTGATCGAGTATAACAAAGTCCCCTGATCGAGTATAACAAAGTCCCCTGATCGAGTAGAACAAAGGCCCCTGATCGAGTATAACAAAGGCCTCTGATCGAGGTTAACAAAGGCACCTGATCGAGTATGACAAAGTCCCCTGATCGAGTATAACAGAGTCCCCTGGTCGAGTATAACAGACTGCCCTAATCGAGTGTAACAAAGTCCCTGATCGAGTAGAACAAAGTCCCCTCATCGAGTATAACAAAGGCCCCTCATCGAGTATAACAAAGTCCCATGATCGAGTATAACAAAGTCCCCTGATCGAGTATAACAAAGGCCTCTGATCAGCGGGTTAACAAACTCCCTGATCGAGTATAACAAGCTCCCTGGTCAGAAAACAAAAGTCCCCTGATCGAGGTATAATAACAAAAGGCCCTGATCGAGTAAGAAAAGTCCATGATCGAGTATATCAAAAAGTCCCTCATCGAATATAACAAAATCTGATCGAGTATAACAAAGTCCCTGATCGAGTAGAACAAAGTCCTCGCCGAAAGGTATAACAAAGGCCCTCATCAGGTATAACGCAAAAGAATCCCATGATCGAGTATAACAAAAGTCCCTCGCCGAATATAACAATGTCTGATGATGAGGTATAACAAGAGTCCCATGATCGAGTATAACAAAGTCCCTCATCGAATATAACAAAGTCCCTCGCCGAGTATAACAAAAGTCCACGGATCGAGTATAACAAAGTCCCCTGATTAGCGGAGTATAAGAAAAGGCCCTGATCGAGGTTTAACAAAGCCCTGATGGAGTATAACAAAAGTCCCTGGTAAAGGTATAACAAAGGCCCCTGATCGAATATAACAAAGGCGCCTCAACGAGTATAACAAAGGCCCTTGATCGAGTATAACAAAGTTCCCTGATCGAATATAACAAAGCCCCTGGATCGAATATAATAAACTCCCCCTGATCAAGAATAACAAAGTCCCCTGATCGAGTATAACAAAGTCCCCTCATCGAATATAACAAAGACCCCTGATCGAGTATAACAAATTCTCCTCATCGAGTTTAACAAAGTCCTCTAATCGAGAATAACAAAGGCCCCTGATCGAGTATAACAAAGGCCCCTAATCGAGTATAACAAGGGCCCCTGATCGAGTATAACAAAGTCTCCTCATCGAGTTTAACAAAGTCCTCTAATCGAGAATAACAAAGGCCTCTGATCAAGTTTAACAAAGTCCCCTGATCGAGGATAACAAAGTCCCCTCACCGAGTATAACAAAGTCGTCTGATCGAGTATAACAAAGTCCCTTGATCGAGTATAACCAACTCCCCTGGTCGAGGATAACAAAGTCCCCTGATCGAATATAACAAAGTCCCCTGATCGAATATAACAAAGTCCCCTGATCGAGTAGAACAAAGTCCCCTCATCGAGTATAACAAAGGCCCCTCATCGAGTATAACAAAGTCCCATGATCGAGTATAACAAAGTCCCATCATCGAATATAACAAAGTCCCCTGATCGAGCATAACAAAGTCCCCTGATCGAGTATAACAGAGTCCCCTCATCGAGTATAACAAAGGCCCCTCATCGAGTATAACAAAGTCCCATGATCGAGTATAGCAAAGTCCCCTCATCGAATATAACAAAGTCCCCTGATCGAGTATAACAAAGTCCCCTGATCGAGTATAAGAGAGTCCCCTCATCCAGTATAACAAAGGCCCCTCATCGAGTATAACAATGTCCGCATGATCGAGAGTATAACAAAGTCCGCTGATCGAGTATAACAAAGTCCCTGATCGAGAATAACAAAAGTCCCCTGATCCGGGTATAACAAAGCCCCTGATCAAGTATAACAAAAGCCACTGATCGAGTATAACAAAGTTCCCTGATCGAGTATAACAAAGGCCCCTGATCGAGTATAACAAAGGCCCCTGATCGAGTATAACAAAGTTCCATGATCGAGAATAACAAAGTCCCCTCATCGAATATAACAAAGTCACCTTGATCGAGTATAACAAAGTCCCATGATCGAGTATAACAAAGTCCCCTGATCGAGTATAACAAAGGTCTCTGATCGAGGTTAACAAAGTCCCCTGATCGAGTTTAACAAAGTCCTCTAATCGAGAATAACAAAGGCCCCTGATCGAGTATAACAAAGGCCTCTGATAGTGTATAACAGACTGCCCTAATCGAGTGTAACAAAGTCCCCTGATCGAGTATAACAAAGTCCCCTGATCGAGTAGAACAAAGTCCCCTCATCGAGTATAACAAAGGCCCCTCATCGAGTGAACAAAGTCCCATGATCGAGTATAACAAAGTCCCCTCATCGAATATAACAAAGTCCCCTGATCGAGTATAACAAAGTTCCCTGATTGAGTATAACAAAGGCCCCAGATCGAGTATAAGAAAGTCCAATGATTGAGTATAACAAAGTCCCCTCATCGAATATAACAAAGTCCCCTGATCGAGTATAACAAAGTCCCCTGATCGAGTAGAACAGAGTCCGCTGATCGAGGATAACAGAGTCCCCTCATCGAGTATAACAAAGGCCACTCATCGAGTATAACAAAGTCCCCTGGTCGAGTATAACAGACTGCCCTAATCGAGTGTAACAAAGTCCCCTGATCGAGTATAACAAAGTCCCCTGATCGAGTATAACAAAGTCCCCTGATCGAGTTCAACAAAGTCCCCTGATCGAGAGGCAATAAAGGCCCTGATCGAGTATAATAAAGTTCCGATCGAGTATAACAGTTCCCCATCGAATATATAACAAAGCCACCCCTGATCGAGACATAAA
Source organism: Homarus americanus (assembly GCF_018991925.1). Lineage (NCBI taxonomy): Eukaryota > Metazoa > Arthropoda > Malacostraca > Decapoda > Nephropidae > Homarus > Homarus americanus. Next base: position 6,584 of record NW_024745931.1, read on the forward strand.
GTCCCTGATCGAGTAGAACAAAGTCCCCATCGGTATAAACAAAGGCCCCTCATCGAGTATAACAGTCCCATGACGAGTATAACAAAAGTCCCTGATCGAGTATATAACAAAGGCCTCTGATCGAGCTTAATAAACTCCCTGATCGAGTATAACAAACCCTGGTCGAGGAAAACAAAGTCCCCTGATCGAGTATAACAAAGGCCCCTGATTGAGTATAAGAAAGTCCCATGATCGAGTATAACAAAGTCCCCTCATCGAATATAACAAAATCCCCTGATCGAGTATAACAAAGTCCCCTGATCGAGTAGAAGAAAGTCCCCTGATCGAGTATAACAAAGGCCCCTCATCGAGTATAACAAAGTCCCATGATCGAGTATAACAAAGTCCCCTCATCGAATATAACAATGTCCCCTGATCGAGTATAACAAAGTCCCATGATCGAGTATAACAAAGTCCCCTCATCGAATATAACAAAGTCCTCTCATCGAGTATAACAAAGTCCCCAGATCGAGTATAACAAAGTCCCCTGATTGAGTATAAGAAAGGCCCCTGATCGAGTTTAACAAAAGCCCCTGATCGAGTATAACAAAGTCCCCTGGTCGAGTATAACAAAGGCCCCTGATCGAATATAACAAAGGCGCCTCAACGAGTATAACAAAGGCCCTTGATCGAGTATAACAAAGTTCCCTGATCGAGTATAACAAAGCCCCTGGATCGAATATAATAAACTCCCCCTGATCGAGAATAACAAAGTCCCCTGATCGAGTATAACAAAGTCCCCTCATCGAATATAACAAAGACCCCTGATCGAGTATAACAAATTCTCCTCATCGAGTTTAACAAAGTCCTCTAATCGAGAATAACAAAGGCCCCTGATCGAGTATAACAAAGGCCCCTAATCGAGTATAACAAGGGCCCCTGATCGAGTATAACAAAGTCTCCTCATCGAGTTTAACAAAGTCCTCTAATCGAGAATAACAAAGGCCTCTGATCGAGTTTAACAAAGTCCCCTGATCGAGTATAACAAAGTCCCCTCACCGAGTTTAAGAAAGTCGTCTGATCGAGTATAACAAAGTCCCTTGATCGAGTATAACAAACTCCCCTGGTCGAGGATAACAAAGTCCCCTGATCGAATATAACAAAGTCCCCTGATCGAATATAACAAAGTCCCCTGATCGAGTAGAACAAAGTCCCCTCATCGAGTATAACAAAGGCCCCTCATCGAGTGTAACAAAGTCCCATGATCGAGTATAACAAAGTCCCATCATCGAATATAACAAAGTCCCCTGATCGAGTATAACAAAGTCCCCTCATCGAGTATAACAAAGGCCCCTCATCGAGTATAACAAAGTTCCATAATCGAGTATAACAAAGTCCCCTCATCGAATATAACAAAGTCCCCTGATCGAGTATAACAAAGTCCCCTGATCGAGTATAACAGAGTCCCCTCATCCAGTATAACAAAGGCCCCTCATCGAGTATAGCAAAGTCCCATGATCGAGTATAACAAAGTCCCCTGATCGAGTATAACAAAGTCCCCCTGATCGAGAATAACAAAGTCCCCTGATCGAGTATAACAAAGCCCCCTGATCAAGTATAACAAAGGCCACTGATCGAGGATAACAAAGTTCCCTGATCGAGTATAACAAAGGCCCCTGATCGAGTATAACAAAGGCCCCTGATCGAGTATAACAAAGTTCCATGATCGAGTATAACAAAGTCCCCTCATCGAATATAACAAAGTCACCCTGATCGAGTATAACAAAGTCCCATGATCGAGTATAGCAAAGTCCCCTGATCGAGTATAACAAAGGCCTCTGATCGAGGTTAACAAATTCCCCTGATCGAGTTTAACAAAGTCCTCTAATCGAGAATAACAAAGGCCGCTGATCGAGTATAACAAAGGCCTCTGATCGAGTATAACAGACTGCCCTAATCGAGTGTAACAAAGTCCCCTGATCGAGTATCACAAAGTCCCCTGATCGAATATAACAAAGTCCCCTAATCGAGTAGAACAAAGTCCCCTCATCACGTATAACAAAGGCGCCTCATCGAGTGTAACAAAGTCCCATGATCGAGTATAACAAAGTCCCCTCATCGAATATAACAAAGTCCCCTGATCGAGTATAACAAAGTTCCCTGATCGAGTATAACAAAGGCACCTGATCGAGTATAAGAAAGTCCCATGATTGAGTATAACAAAGTCCCCTCATCGAATATAACAAAGTCCCCTGATCGAGTATAACAAAGTCCCCTGATCGAGTAGAACAGAGTCCGCTGATCGAGGATAACAGAGTCCCCTCATCGAGTATAACGAAGGCCACTCATCGAGTATAACAAAGTCCCCTGGTCGAGTATAACAGACTGCCCTAATCGAGTGTAACAAAGTCCCCTGATCGAGTATAACAAAGTCCCCTGATCGAGTATAACAAAGTCCCCTGATCGAGTACAACAAAGTCCCCTGATCGAGTATAACAAAGTCCCCTGATCGAGTATAACAAAGGCACCTGATCGAGTATGACAAAGTCCCCTGATCAAGTATAACAGAGTCCCCTGGTCGAGTATAACAGACTGCCCGAATCGAGTGTAACAAAGTCCCCTGATCGAGTATAACAAAGTCCTCTGATCGAGTAGAACAAAGTCCCTTCATCGAATATAACAAAGTTCCCTGATCGAGTATAACAAAGGACCCTGATCGAGTATAACAAAGGCCCCTGATCGAGTATAACAAAGTTCCATGATCGAGTATAACAAAGTCCCCTCATCGAATATAACAAAGTCACCCTGATCGAGTATAACAAAGTCCCCTGATCGAGTAGAACAAAGTCCCCTCCTCGAGTATAACAAAGGCCCCTCATCGAGTATAACAAAGTCCCATGATCGAGTATAACAAAGTCCCCTGATCGAGTATAACAAAGGCCTCTGATCGAGGTTAACAAACTCCCCTGATCGAGTATAACAAAGTCCCCTCACCGAGTATAACAAAGTCCCCTGATCGAGTATAACAAACTCCCCTGATCGAGTATAACAAACTCCCCTGGTCGAGGAAATCAAAGTCCCCTGATCGAGTATAACAAAGGCGCCTGATCGAGTATAAGAAAGTCCCATGATCGAGTATAACAAAGTCCCCTCATCGAATATAACAAAATCCCCTAATTGAGTATAACAAAGTCCCCTGATCGAGTAGAACAAAGTCCCCTCATCGAGTAAAACAAAGGCCCCTCATCGAGTATAACAAAATCCCATGATCGAGTATAAGAAAGTCCCCTCATCGAATATAACAATGTCCCCTGATCGAGTATAACAAAGTCACCTGATCGAGTATAACAGAGTCCCATCATCGAGTATAACAAAGGCCCCTCATCGAATATAACAAAGTCCCATGATCGAGTATAACAAAATCCCCTCATCGAATATAACAAAGTCCCCTCATCGAGTATAACAAAGTCCCCAGATCGAGTATAACAAAGTCCCCTGATTGAGTATAAGAAAGGCCCCTGATCAAGTTTAACAAAAGCCCCTGATCGAGTATAACAAAGTCCCCAGGTCGAGTATAACAAAGGCCCCTGATCGAATATAACAAAGGCGCCTCAACGAGTATAACAAAGGCCCTTGATCGAGTATAACAAAGTTCCCTGATCGAGTATAACAAAGCCTCTGGATCGAATATAATAAACTCCCCCTGATCGAGAATAACAAAGTCCCCTGATCGAGTATAACAAAGTCCCCTCATGGAATATAACAAAGACCCCTGATCGAGTATAACAATTTCTCCCCATCGAGTTTATCAAAGTCCTCTAATCGAGAATAACAAAGGCCCCTGATCGAGTATAAAAAAGGCCCCTGATCGAGTATAACAAAGTCTCCTCATCGAGTTTAACAAAGTCCTCTAATCGAGAATAACAAAGGCCTTTGATCGAGTTTAACAGAGGCCCCTGTTCGAGTATAACAAAGGCCTATAAAAGAGTATAACAAATGCCACTTTTCGAGTATAACAAAGTCCCCTGATCGAGTATTACAGAGTCCGCTGATCGAGGATAACAGAGTCCCCTCATCGAGTATAACAAAGGCCACTCATCGAGTATAACAAAGTCCCATGATCCAGTATAACAAAATCCCCTTATCGAATATAACAAAGTCCCCTGATCGAGTACAACAAAGTCCCCTGATCGAGTATAACAAAGGCACCTGATCGAGTATGACAAAGTCCCCTGATCGAGTATAACAGAGTCCCCTGGTCGAGTATAACAGACTGCCCTAATCGAGTGTAACAATGTCCCCTGATCGAGTATAACAAAGTCCCCTGATCGAGTATAACAAAGGCCTCTGATCGAGTTTAACAAAGGCCCCTCATCGAGTATAACAAAGTCCCCTGATCGAGTATAACACAGTCCCCTAATCGAGCATAACAAATTCGCCTGATCGAGTATAACAAAGCCCCCTCATCGAATATAACAAAGTCCCCTGATCGAGTATAACAAAATCCCGTGAACGAGTATAAGAAAGTCCCCTGATCGAGTATAACAAAGTTCCCTGATCGAGTATAACAAAGTTCCCTGATCGAGTTTAACAAAGGGCCCTGATCGAGTATAACAAAGTCCCCTCATCGAATATAACAAAGTCCCCTGATCGAGTATAACAAAGTCCCCTCATCGAGTAGAACAAAGTCCCCTCATCGAGTATAACAAAGGCCCCTCTTCGAGTGTAACAAAGTCCCATCATCGAGTATAACAAAGTCCCCTCATCGAATGTAACAAAGTCCCCTGATCGAGTATAACAAAGTTCCCTGATCGAGTAAAACAAAGGCCCCTGATCGCGTATAACAAAGGCCCCTGATCGAGTATAACAAAGTCCCTTGATTGAGTATAACAAAGGCCCCAGATCGAGTTTAACAAAAGCCCCTGATCGACTATAACAAAGTCCCCTGGTCGAGTATAACAAAGGCCCCTGATCGAATATAACAAAGGTGCCTGAACGAGTATAACAAAGGCCCCTGATCGAGTATAACAAAGTTCCCTCATCGTGTATAACAAAGCCCCTGGATCGAAAATAACAAAGTCCCCCTGAACGAGAATAACAAAGTCCCCTGATCGAGTATAACAAAGCCCCCTGATCAAGTATAACAAAGGCCCCTGATCGAGTAAAACAAAGTCCCCTCATCGAATATAACAAAGTTCCCTGATCGAGTATAACAAAGTCCCCAAATCGAGTATAACAAAGTCCCCTGATCGAGTATAACAAAGGCACCTGATCGAGTTTAACAAAAGCCCCTGAACGAGTATAACAAAGTCCCCTGGTCGAGTATAACAAAGGCCCCTGATCGAATATAACAAAGGCGCCTGAACGAGTATAACAAAGGCCCCTGAACGAGTATAACAAAGTTCCCTGATCGAGTATAACAAAGCTCCTGGATCGAATATAACAAAGTCCCCCTGATCGAGAATAACAAAGTCCCCTGATCAAGTATAACAAAGGCCCCTGATCGAGTATAACAAAGTCCCCTAATCGAATATAACAAAGTCCCCTGATCGAGTATAACAAAGTCCCCTAATCGAGTAGAGCAAAGTCCCCTCATCGAGTATAACAAAGGCCCCTCATCGAGTGTAACAATGTCCCATGATCGAGTATAACAAAGTCCCTCATCGAATATAACAAAGTCCCCTGATCGAGTATAACAAAGTTCCCTGATCGAGTAAAGCAAAGGCTCCTGATCGAGTATATCAAAGGCCCCTGATCGAGTATAACAAATTCCCATGATCGAGTATAACAAAGTCCCCTCATTTAATATAACAAAGTCCCCTGATCGAGTATAAAAAAGTCCC
>NW_024745932.1:0-12285 GCF_018991925.1 Homarus americanus
ATGGTCGTGGTGCTGTGATGTGGTGATGGTCGTGGTGCTATGATGTGGTGATGGTCGTGGGTCTGTGATGTGGTGATGGTCGTGGTGCTGTGATGTGGTGATGGTCGTGGGTCTGTGATGTGGTGATGGTCGTGGTGCTGTGATGTGGTGATGGTCGTAGTGGTTGTCTTGATAAATGGGAGTTCATACAAGAGGTGACAGACTGACGAGTGTGTAGGAGGGGTGATTGGGAAGGAGAAGGAGTGGGAGGAAATGTATGTGGGAGGGGGAGTGGGAGGAGGAGGAGGAGGAGTGGGAGAATAGAGGAGTGTTAGGAAGTAAGAGTGGTAGAGAGGAGGAATGTGAGGGAGGAAGAGGAGTGTAAGGGTGGAGGAATGTGAGGGAGGGAGAATGTGAAGGAGGGAGAATGTGAGGGAGGGAGAATGTGAGGGAGGGAGAATGTGAGGGAGTTCGAGGAGTAATAGTAAGAAGGAGTGTTTTACAGTTAACAAACTTATTGACAAAGCTTGAAGTACAGTTTGCCTATTCTGAGTAATTCATCCAGGTCTGGACACTGAGGATGCTATCACTTCTCACTGCCAAACAGGACAGTGGTTCATATACAACCAAGAGTCACATTCTAATTGAGGACTAATCAGTGTGGGCAGCAAATTTGGGATAAACAGTGATGGTGGAGGGAGTGAGTAATAGGGAGGGGAACGGTTACCTTGGCATGGTGAGGTACTGCGAACGAAAACTTCACCCTTTCCACTCCCTTACCCTCTTTTACCTCTCCTTACCCTTCTCTCCCTCCTCTCCATTTCCCATAACCACTGTCCTTCTTTCCTTCCTTCCTTCCTTCCTTCCTTCCTTCCTTCCTTCCTCACCTCATACACGCCCCACCCTTCATAATCACGTTCTTAATCCCCACCATAACTACCTCTTAAACTTCTGTTCCTTAGTCACCCCTCCCTACTATCTGTCTTCCCTTCCCAGCCTCTTCCACCACCACCACCATAACCTCTACCATCATAACCTCTACCATCATAACCTCTACCATCATAACCTCTACCATCATAACCTCTACCACCATAACCTCTACCATCATAACCTCTACCACCATAACCTCTACCATCATAACCTATACCACCATAACATCTACCACCACCACTGTCTCACTCCAGTCCAAACACGTGATTCTTTCCCCATCTTAACACAACTAACACAACCAACAACTACATCACGCCACGTCCTCCACCCACCCCAACCACGCCACCTCCTCCACCCACCCCAACCACGCCACCTCCTCCACCCACCCCAACCACGCCACGTCCTCCACCCAATTCCAACCACGCCACGTCCCTCCACTCCCAATTCCCCAACCACGCCACCTCCCCAAACCCACCCCAACCACGCCACGTCCTCCACCCACCCCAACCACGCCATGTCCTCCACCCAGCCCAACCACGCCAAGTCCTCCACCCACCCCAACCACGCCAAGTCCTCCACCCACCCCAACCACGCCACGTCCTCCACCCACCCCAACCACGCCACGTCCTCCACACACCGTAACCAAATCATCCTATCCACCTATCCTCCTCCTCCTCACATCTCCACATCTCCTCCCCTTCTTGATTGCCTCTCAAAGGTCATCAATCGTTAGTCGTCGTCGTATTGAGTGTCCTTGGCAGAGGGCGTGAGAGTCATCTTCATTTGATCACAACAATATTTCGTGTATCTTTACCTAACCTAACCTAACCTAACCTAACCTAACCTAACCTAACCTAACCTAACCTAACCTAACCTAACCTAAACTGTTGAATATTTACAAATTAATTCGTCATGGAAAAGTTTATTACTCCTCGTTATGGCTGGCAGGAGAGTTGATGTCGGGAGGTTATTACTCGACAGTCACATCAGGTACAATTATAAATTATTTAAATTATCTGTTGCAATTTAAAAAGAAAAAGATCTATATCTTATCAACCTAAGTTAATTATCAGAAACGCATTTTTTTCTAAATTTCTAAACGAACTAACAATTCTCTCAAACGACTTTTTTTTATTCTAAATTAAATAAAATCTCAGAAATACAACTTTTTTTTTCCAAGTCAAATTAATTCACAGACATTAAAAGTTTGCTGCAGATTTGACACGAATCTACCAGACCCGACACCCACGGCCTCACCACCTGTACTGTACGTCACCTGGTGTAATTTATCTCTGTCAGGTTAACCAATAATATAAGTCTTGGTGTGTGTGTGTGTGTGTGTGTGTGTGTGTGTGTGTGTGTGTGTGTGTGTGTGTTTCTATTTCGGCATCACTCAACCTATATCCACGTGAGTTAATTAGAATCATCTCCTATAAATACTCCAGTCAGTAAAAAATGTCACTCAGGAGCCCTTCATCATTGCTAGTGCCATTTTAAGACCATTTACCAGCCTCCTCCCGCTGATGAGTGGCACAGTGCCTTCACGGTGAGGTTAGAGGCTTGACTGGTGAAGCCTTTTGGAAGGTTATGTGAGTGTTGGTGATGATGGTGGGTGAGGTGAACAACGTTGGAGGGTGAGGTGAACAACGTTGGAGGGTGAGGTGAACAACGTTGGAGGGTGAGGTGAACAACGTTGGAGGGTTATTGTGAACGTTAGAGGTTTAATGTAAAGGTTGAAAGGTTTAATGTGAACGATGAAATTTTAATATGAACTTTAAAGGTTTAACGTAAATGCTTGAGGTTCATTGTGAACGTTTAAGGGTTAAGGTGAATGTTGAAGATGTAATGTGAACGTTGAAGGGTTTTTGTGAACGTTAGAGGTTTAAGTAAACGCTGGAGGTTTAATGGTTATTCATTAACAATTTACTGAATGTTGACAGTCAAGATAGAGTTATCTGAATGTTACTGATGAGTAATGAATGGTTGAATGTTGATGGTTATGATGAGGAGGTAAATGAATGAATGTAGTTGGAGATTTATCTGGATGCTACAGGGCTTATAGAATGTTCATAGACATATTAGATGAATTTACTGAATGTTAACGGTGACTGTGATGAATGGTTAGAATGTTAATAGAAACATTGATCGATTGGCTGAATGTTGATGCTACTGGGTGTTTATAGGTGGTTTATACAAGCTGTAATCTGCAGCACCATTAGGACAGCATCATTATAACACCAATTGCACCATTAGCTCCTTATAATGGCTATAACTAATTAAATTATAGAATTGATTTTTAATAATAAAACAAGTGTGAGTGAATGTTGTATTACTTAACCAAACACACTGCTACGCCAGGTGTGTGTGTCTATCTCAAGTATGGTTAGGTTAGGTTAGAACTTGGGTGTCTGTATCACTTGTTAGTTGCCTTAAATCCGCTAGATCAGTGTTGTGATCATCTGAAGATTAGACACCCCAGCTTATTTCAACTAAATATTAATAATCCTAACGTTAACCTAACCTAACCTAACCTAATCTAATCTAACCAAACCTCTCCTAATGTAACCTACCCAAGCCTAACCTAACTAACCTAACGTTAACCTAACCAAACCCAGCCTCACCTAATGTAACCTACCCAAGCCTAACCTAACCTAAGTTCACATAAAGTTAATGTGATATATATATATATATATATAACGTGGCTGTAGTGTAGACATCAGACAACCAACAAAGTCTCTCCTCCCGGTATCAGAGACAATTACCTCCAGGGGCTCACAACTTCTCTCCTAAAATGGCGATCTCTCCCTTGATCTCATATCTATAGAGACTTGTGGACATAAATCAAAAAGGACACTAGAGAAATGGCGGTCTTTTGAAAGGGGAGATACTGTACACAAGTCAAAGGAGACAAGCAGGGGAGATGGTGAAGGTCTCGTGAAGGGGGAGAGAGAGAGAGAGACACGGGTGATTTGAAGGACGATAAACGCACGGTAGAGACAGAGATGGTCCAAGATATTGTGTGGCTCTTTCCTTCTTATCCTTATCGTGTCTGTCTGTCTGTCAATGCCAGTGCCGTTGTGGACTTCATTTTACGTCTTCATAGTCAATGTTGTTTTACCTGTGCTTTGTTTAATTAACAGTTATAACATAGGTATATATTAACTTTCTTTAAACTAGTTCTGCTGAATATATATATATATATATATATATATATATATATATATATATATATATATATATATATATATATATATATATATATATATATATATATATATATATAATATATATATATATTCTATTTACGGTGGAAAACTGGCAGCCCAGTTGCCAGTTTTCCACCGTAAAATTTACAGTGCCCAATTACGACGTCCGTAAATGTCATAGCAAACGACGACGGTGTCACTGTAAAACGCGGAGCTAACAGAAAATCCCCTTAAAACAAAAAATATTGTGGCCAACCGTAGATTTTTTACAGTGAATCACAGTAATATTCAAGGTAATTTCTTACAATGTAGCCTTGCATGCTTCTCTATGCCCGTAGGACCCTTGGTGGGAATTGAGTTTCTTTTTCTTTACAATCATGACGCTCCACTTGTCAGAGATGGAGACTCATTATATGTTTTTTATATAAGAGATATCCTCTATAATTGTCATACAGTGCTGAACGATCCGTTGGCTCCAGTACTTGACTCTGAGCCAAAATTCCATAAATCAGTCAACCTCACTCCGTCAACTGTATATGAATGATGGACATTAGAAGTGATGGCAGTAAACAGAAGTCACCAGTCATCGCGCGCGGCACACACACACACACACACACACACACACACACACACACAGACACAGACACAGACACAGACACACACACACACAGACACACACACACACAGACACGCGCGCAAGATATCCAAGAAATTTTAGAGAGAGAGAGAGAGAGAGGTTGACGTCACATCCATACAACCACCACAACCACGCCTACACACCATACATCCACCACAACCACGCCGACACACCCATACATCCACCACAACCACGCCTACACACCCATACAACCACCACAACCACGCCTACACACCATACATCCACCAAAACCACGCCTACACACCCATACATCCACCACAACCACGCCGACACACCCATACATCCACGACAACCACGCCTACACACCATACATCCACGACAACCACGCCTACACCACCATTTATCTACGTCAACGCACCTTGCCTCAATCTTCCGTGACATTCCCAGGTTATATAATTATACAACGCCTCTCTACCACGTTACGCATACTTATTCCGCGTATCATTATGTCACATTCCATCATGTTACGTGAGGGTCCTGTGCCACTCATTATTACGTCACATGCTTCTTACTCCTACGTCAGTCAGTCGTGTGTGTGTGTGTGTGTGTGTGTGTGTGTGTGTGTGTATGTGTAAAAAGATACGAGAACGCATCTATTTGGGTCACGTTTACTACTACTACTCAGTATGACAGCTCAAGTGACGTCGAAATTAAGCTGCTGAGATTTTTCATGATTTTGATGCGTTCTTTTATCCCGAGAGAGAGAGAGAGAGAGAGAGAGAGAGAGAGAGAGAGAGAGAGAGAGAGAGAGAGAGAGAGAGTATATATATGTTAAGAAGTACCAATAACGTTTCTATTTAACCCATGTCCCCCCTTGGACAGAGGTGACATGATTAACTAAATCTGCCTCTTAAAAAAAAAAAAAACCACAAACACACACACACCAAAATTATGTTAGTTATATTAGGTGGGTAATGTTAAGGTCGGTTTATTGTTAAATTAAGTTAGTATCGCCCGCTTTAATTTTTATTTTAAGAGGTAGGCCAACGTCTCTCAGTGAGGTTGAGTCAGCAGGCAAGAATTGTTTAATGAAACCTTACTGAGACTTGAGGCCTTTACACAGAGGCGTGAGAGTATGAGAGTGTCAGGGTTATGAGGTGGCATGTGTGTATGAGGGTGGTGTTAGGGTTAGGTGGCGTGAGTATGAGGGGTCGGGTTTATGAGGTGACATGGAGTATGAGAGTGTCAGGGTAATAGGGTGGCATGTTGGTATGAGGGTGGTGTTAGGGTTAGGTGGCGTGAGTATGAGGGGTCGGGTTTATGAGGTGGCATATGGGTATGAGGAGGTTTCGAGGTATGAGGTGGCATGAGGGTATGAGGGTGCCTGGGCTGTGAGGTGACGTGAGGAGTGTGTGGAGGCGTGAGAATTGTGAGGGTGTGTCAGACTTATGAGGAAAAGAGAAGGAGAAAATCACAGGTTTATGATGAGAAGGGAAGAGAGGAGGGAAGGAGGTGAGAATGAAAAAACGAAGAAAGGAAGAAGAGAAGACAGGGTGGAGAGGATTAAGTAAGAAGACGGTAAGAGGAGAAATAGAAGGATAAAGGAAGAATAAGAATAGAGAGAGAAGGGAAAATGAAGGAGAAGGAGAGGAGAAGGATGAAGGAATGGAATGCTGAGACGAAGAACATAGGTCTTGAGAGGCTCGTGTTGTCCTAGCAATAAGTGATGGACAGTGTATTAAAAGGTTCAATATGAAAGAACACAGTGGACGACAAGGGCGAAGGAGTTATTTTGTTCTATTTTCGTCAATCAAGGAAAAACATCACCTTGACTATTATCTTGAAGGAGGAGATAACAAACACATGAGATATGTGATAACTGAAATATATCATTATCTTGACTCCAATCCATTACTGGCAAGATGGCAAAACAGAGTTGTTATCATCTGGGAGTGTGATATATTGTTTGATGAGAGAGTTTACGGAAAGGTTAGTATGACTAGGTAGAAAAAAATCGTAAGAGTTATTTGAAATGTGACGTGAAAGCGAATTGGTTTTGATGTAACCTTGAGAAAACCACTTAGATACACACTCTTCTGTTCAGTCACACGTTTGCATATTATTAGCATCTATCCCCCCCCCCCCGCCCTTCCTCTCTGGCGTCAAGAAACAGGATTATCTGGAATGATTGCAAGTTAAAGTGGCCCTAGTTCTATTAGACCCCAAACCTCACCCAAACCTAACCATTAGGATTGAGGCCTTTGAGGACTGTGTTCCATTTGGTTTGAGCGTCAATCCTAATGGTTATAATAGATTAGGTTAGGTTAGAGTCTGGCCTACTTGATCAATCTCTATCATTTATCTGGTACTGCAGGTGAGGAAACGAGGACCAAATATATGTCGTTAAGAGGAGAGATAACGTGCCGTAGCAGTGTTGACGCCGGAAGTATTATCACCAGCTGAATGGGACTGGAGTCGTGCCATTGTCAATAACTGTACTATTATAGAATAAATCGTTCCTGTCATTCAGAACTGGAAAAAATAAGACGATTGTCTTGCGTAGATATATCAAGGTTTTTCTCCTTCTTGGGGGGTGTTAGACATAAGAACTAATGCATATCTGTTGGGAAAATGTGAAAAGTGTCAAAAAAAACATAAGACACAGTGGGTCAGTGTCGGGGACAAGGTGACGTCATTGTCACGTGACCTTCATCTCTATCCCTTCCACTTCACCTATCCTTCTTCTCTGATCCTTCAAGGTGACATTCTTAGGTTAAAGGGGTACCGATGTAGTGCTGTGATAGTTACAGAAATACACAGCACAGCAGTTACCATCGTATTGTTAATGACTTCTCGGAGACAGTACTGCAGTGTCGTATCCTGAAATTGCAAGCTGATCCAGGAAAGAAGTGGCGTGCGGAGCTGGTAAAGAGGATGAGGGTGAGAGGGAGGGGAAGGGGCTGACGCCGACTGATGCCTGTGCTTAAGCTGACTGTTGTGTGTCGGGCACTAGTCACAACCGTAGTGTTTAGGAGAGTGACACGGAGGTGAACACCATGCTGCTGCTGGCCGGTCTTACACACAGATGGCGTACCATTAGCCTTCCCTGAGCTAGCCCGCGGCCACTGACCTACACAGAGGGAGAGATTGGAAGGGGAGGAGACAGTAATGAGAGGAAGGTAAACAGTTCATACGTAAGTGGGATGGCCGATGGTAGCTCAGGCGTAGGGGGGAAGAGGCAGACAGTTGTGTGAGAAGAAAGGTTGGAAAACAAAACGTTATCCTTTTGATAAAACAAATAAAACGTATAGCGGTGATGCAGATCGTTTATAGGAAAGGTGAAACATTTATAATTTACTTGTATTAAAGGTGAGAAGAGATGGGTGTAGATGTCTGGATGAAACCATATGGAGAGAAATGTCAACATTCTACAGTACTAAACTTAAAGAGGTACTCGTCGCTGCTCGCACACACACACACACACACACACACACATCTGATACTCGGAGATCGTGGAGGGACGCTTTTAATATCCCCAGGCATATTAAGCTTGCAAACACTTCCAGCTAATCCCTATTGTGTCCGGGGATGGTGCTGGGGACAGGAGACTACGAAAGCTGTTGACTACGGGGGAAACTGCACGTTTGGGAGTTACACAAACTGGCGGTTCTCCTGGTAATACCCAGTCACTAGAGTTAAAAATAAGCCCTGATACTAGTCCTTGGTTGTTGTTGTATCAGCTATGTTTGTTTGGGTAGTCTGATTTGGGTTGAAGGTGTGCTCAGGTGAACTAGGATATGGGTTCGACTAATCGGGTTGTCAGATTGGAATAACAGGGGTTGTCGGTGTGAGTACAGTAATAATTATTGTGGTTGGTGTCACATTTGGTTGATGGGGTTGTCTCTTGATTCTTGTGGTTGTTGTTGTAATTGTTGTCTGAATGAATCATGATAGGATTTTATTAACTTGGTTCTAAGGTTGTGTAAAGTAATAATATGTTGTTAAGTTGGTGTTGTGCGTAGCGCTGTTGTACTATACTATAACTTGGGTTGTTTATAAGTATTTGACGGAGATAATATACCAACTTTAAATTCTTTCAACTTTATTTAGGTAAAATTAGTTCTTGCCTCCATTTTTCTACCATTAATCATGCAGTTTTTTTTCTTTTAGTACAGGAAAACGAACCAACTAACCTAACTTAACCAAACTTAACCTAACCAAACCTAACTCACGATTTCGTATTATTTTTGGTTACATTAGGTAGTGTCATGCAAGATTAGATTATGTATTTATTTATTTATTTATTTATTTATTTATTAATTAATTAATTTATTTATTTTTGGATAAATATATGAGACATTAGCCACCATTACAGTTACTTTATTAAGACTGTACCGAGTCGTAAGGAAACTCTTTTATTAATGATCGTAAGGTAGGCACAACCAAACCAATTTCTGCATAATAAGAAACACACTAAAATCAATAATCCTGAATATTCACAGTATTATGTTGTGTCGCCCAGGTGTGGTGATAAGTCATCCTTCTTCACCTTTAGCTTCTTACCACACCTCAAGAACTGCTCGACAGGACAAGACAGATGCAGCACTATCAAGCACCTACCCTGCCCTTACAACCTTGCGAGAAAGTAATGAATTTAGTTCATTTTATGTCAGCAACCAGTTTACAGGTGTCAGTTTGTTGTCAGTTTCTTGGTTTGTTACGTTTATACTGACAGCCTCTGTAACCTCGCCAATACAACAGACGTTTATACTGACAGCCTCTGTAACCTCGCCAATACAACAGACGTTTATACTGACAGCCTCTGTAACCTCGCCAATACAACAGACGTTTATACTGACAGCCTCTGTAACCTCGCTAATACAACAGATGTTTATACTGAGCCTCTGTAACCTCGCCAATACAACAGACGTTTATACTGACAGCCTCTGTAACCTCGCCAATACAACAGACGTTTATACTGACAGCCTCTGTAACCTCGCCAATACAACAGACGTTTATACTGACAGCCTCTGTAACCTCGCCAATACAACAGACGTTTATACTGACAGCCTCCTGTAACCTCGCGTACAACAGACGTTTGCCACAGCAGCCTCTGTAACCTCGCCAGCCACAGCAGACGTTTATACTGACAGCCTCTGTAACCTCGCCAATACAACAGACGTTTATACTGACAGCCTCTGTAACCTCGCCAATACAACAGACGTTTATACTGACAGCCTCTGTAACCTCGCCAATACAACAGACGTTTATACTGACAGCCTCTGTAACCTCGCCAATACAACAGACGTTTATACTGACAGCCTCTGTAACCTCGCCAATACAACAGGAGTTAAATTTACTCCCGAGGATAAGTGGTGGTGGTGGAAGAGGTGTGGAAGAGGTGTGGATGTGCACTGTTACTGCTGTTATGTGGTACTGTTTTACTACTGTTGTATGGTGGAGGTACAGTATGTAGGTGGTGGTGATGTGGTGGTGATGTGGTGGTGATAAAGGGGTGTGGAGTGCTTGTGGTGGTGGTGGAGGTGTTGAGATAAGGTGGTGGGAGTGTTGATGATGGAGGAGGAAGTGTGGTGGAGGAGGTGGTTGTGGTGGAGATATGGTGGTGGTGGAGGTGAGAAAGTGGTGTGTTGTCATTGTTGTTATTGACTGTGAACGCCTAAGTCTGTCTGCCTATCGGTCTGTATGTCTGCCTGTCTGCCTATTTGTCTGTCTGTATGTCTGTCTGTCTGCCATCAGTCTAACCTAACCATTAGGATCGGATATTATTAGGACAAGGAAGCCAGTTTCCAAGAGTTAGATTATGTTCGGTCATGTTAGGTTAGGTTAGGTTAGGTTTTGTCATAGGTTAGTTTTGGTTGGTTAGAATATTTTTGATCTGATTAAGTTTCATTTGGTTAGGGTAGGTTAGGTCTAGCTCGGTTAGGTTAGGTTAGGTTTGGATTGGTTTGTTTAAGGTAGTTTAGGTGAGCCTTGATTTGGTTAGGTTATGTTAGGTTAGTTTTGGTTAAGTTAGGTTAGGTTTGGTTAAGTTAGGTTAGGTTTGGTTAAATTAGATTAGGTTTGGCTTGGTTATATTGGATTTGGTTAATTTAGATTAGGTTAGGTTATGTTAAGTTGGGTTGATGACATGACTTTGAATATTCTACCATAGATAGTTGTGTTGTAGTTGATTATCTCTCAACCATAGATATCCAAGATTTAGTATTCACCCAACAGAACTTTGTGTCAGGTTCTCAATCACGGTGGCTCTATCAGATGGAACCAAGTGTCTGCCCCTTAGATTACCTTACGCATAACTTTAGCACTAAGGTTCTCCTCCTCCTGGGTGATTCTGGGGAGTGGGAGCGAGGGTGTGATCATAGAGGCTACACAAGTGGGGGGAACTAAACGTGTACAGGGTCTTGTTGCCCAGGTGATATATTATGCTTAATCCCATAAACTGCTGACTTGTCTTCGCTGCCACAACTTATAGGACACTGATTTAAGGCTCAAGTAATATGATGGCGCGTGTGAGATACTTTATAATGGCGCTGTTACTGCTGTTGTGTGACACTGTTATTGCTGTTGTATGACACTGTTATTGCTGTTGTGTGACACTGTTACTGCTGTTGTGTGACACTGTTACTGCTGTTGTGTGACACTGTTATTGCTGTTGTATGACACTGTTATTGCTGTTGTGTGACACTGTTACTGCTGTTGTGTGGCACTGTTACTGCTGTTGTGTGACACTGTTACTGCTGTTGTGTGACACTGTTACTGCTGTTGTGTGGCACTGTTACTGCTGTTGTCTGGCACTGTTACTGCTGCTATATGGCACCGGTACTGCTGTTGTGTGGCACTATTATTTATTGCTGTTGTTTGGCACTGTTACTCCTGTTGTATGACACTATTCTCTGAGCTATATTGATGCCACATATACACACATATATAGAACATATATATATATACGTAAATGTATGGGTAATCAAGAAGACGTTTACTTAAATATAGTGAAAATGGTAGCAATATGAAAGATATACATACATACACAAACATACTTACTTTTATAGAGTGAGGGAAATATGAAGTATACATACAAATATATAGTTTCATGTGTATATATTTACATAAATATATAAAACCAAGAGGCTAGTGTGTTGTGGGTCGTTGAGGGAGATGGTGTAAAGGTTTGAGGGAGGAGAGTGTGAGGCAACCGTGGTAGTGATCATGTTGCCTCACCACTGAGTCAAGGAACGTGTTGAGAGTCGTGAAACATGTTCAGTCACAGAACATGTTGTGAGTCAAGGATAATGTTGACTCAAGGGACGTATTGTGAGTCAAGGAACATGTTGAGAGTCGAGGAACGTGTTGTGAATCAAGCAACGTGTTGAGAGTCAAGGAACGTGTTGAGAGTCAAGGAACGTGTTAGGAGTCAAGGAACATGTTGTGAGTCAAGGAACATTTTGAGTCACGGAATGTTTTGTGAGTCAAGGAACATGTTGAATCAAGGAACATGCCGAGTCAAGGGACGTATTGCGAGTCAAGGAACGTGCTGTGAAATCAAAGAACGTG